>NC_089795.1:30630267-30700267 GCF_040412425.1 Macrobrachium rosenbergii
TAATTTTTCATGAATTTACTTTTTTAATTTGTAATAAATTTACTTTATTAATTTCTGTAATAAATTTACTTCAGTAATTTTTGTAATAAATTTACTTTAGTAATTTTTGTAATAAATTTACTTTTTTAATTTGTAATAAATTTACTTTTTTTTAATTTGTATATACTGTTCTTGAACAACTGCCTTATCCTCCACCTTTAGGGGCAGTGCCCTGGAGAGGGTGGGAGCTCTGAGGTTCTGCATAGTAGTCAAGGACCTACTATGCAGGTTCTTGGGGGTGGTTGTAGTGGTAGGTATAGACTTAATCTATTGCTTAGTTCCCTTGTTAGTTCAGATAGGTATTAGGTGTTTAAATGTGTTTGACTACCTCTCACTCAGTTAAGTTTGCAGAGGCTCCCTAAGGTTTGAGGAAATTAATAATGTTTATGCCATCAAACGGCAATATTCGGCATTAAAACAAATTAAATTTATGTACAGATCTGGCGTCTTGGTATTATTCTAAGGTTTGTGGTTAGGTTGAGTCAGATAAGTTTTGGCCAATATTCATAAAGGTTTTGCCCGAATTTATATTTTTAAGCGCAGAGTTAGCGTTAGACTTGATAGAATTTTCAGAGGATTCGAACTTGGTATTTGCTTTTTTGCAACAGAAAATTTCTGGTTATAGGGGTTATAGGAAGCTCCCTACCCGTACGGGTCATTTACGATAATAGGGCTTTCTTACCCAATCATCAAAACCATGCAAAATTTTCCCCAGACAGATTATGTCCAGATTGTTTGGATTTCTGCTGTTAGCAAATGGAATTAGTTTTATGAAGTTTGTCAGTAACTCATAGCTAGGAACTTTCAGCTCCTGCTAAGACAGCACGAAAGCAATTTTTTTAGTTGAAAGTATGAAAGTTTTAAGTCATGAATATTTTTAACATAGAATAGCTGGAATATCTGTTTGAGTCTGGTGTCAAGTTAAGTTTGTTGGGTATGTTGGTTAATTTTGATACTATTAGGTTACTCATAGCATAAGCAGTGTATTTATAAAGCTGTCCGCTAAAATTGAGTTTGTATGTTACTCTGTGAACACATGCAATGAACGCAGGCAAATGAGTTGGTTACTCCATGGACGCAGGCAAATGAGTTGGTTACCCCATGAACGCAGGCAAATGAGTTGGTTACCCATGAACACAGGCAAATGAGTTGGTTACCCCATGAACGCAAATGGAGTTGGTTGCCCCGCGCATGAACCCCAGGAACGCAGGCAATGGGTTGGTTACCCCATGAACGCAGAGCAAATGAGTTGGTTACCCCATGAACGCAGGCAAATGGGTTGGTTACTATGAACGCAGGCAAATGGGTTGGTTACCCCATGAACGCAGGCAAATGGGTTGGTTACCCCATGAACGCAGGCAAATGGGTTGGTTACCCCATGAACGCAGGCAAATGGGTTGGTTACCCCATGAACGCAGGCAAATGGGTTGGTTACCCCATGAACGCAGGCAAATGGGTTGGTTACCCCATGAACGCATGAGCAAATGGGTTGGTTACCCTATGAACGCAGCAAATGAGTTGTTACCCCATGAACGCAGGCAAATGGGTTGGTTACCCCATGAACGCTGGCAAATGAGTTGCTACCCCCATGAACGCATGAGCAAATGGGTTGGTTACCCCCATGAACGCAGACGAATGAGGTTGGCTACCCCATGAACGCAGGTAAATGGGTTGGTTACCCCATGAACGCATGAGCAAATGGGTTGGTTACCCCATGAACGCAGCAAATGGGTTGGACCCTAATGAACGCAGGCAAATGGGTTGGTTACCCCATGAACGCAGGCAAATGGGTTGGTTACCCCACCAACGAGCAAATAGGTTGGTTACCCCTATGAACGCAGGCAAATGAGTTGGTTACCCCATGAACGCAGGCAAAATGGGTTGGTTACCCCATGAGCGCCCAGGCAAATGAGTTAGTTACCCCATGAGCATGAGCAAATGAGTTGGTTACCCCATGAACCAGGCAAATGAGTTGGATTACCCATGAACGCAGGCAAATGGGTTGTTACCATGAGCACAGGCAAAATGGGTTGGATTTTATGAACACAGGCAAATGGGTTGGTTACCCCGAACGCAGGCAAATGGGTTGGTTACCCCATGAACGCAGGCAAATGGGTTGTTTACCCCATGAACGCAGGGCAAATGGGTTGAGTTTGCCCCATGAACACAGGCAAAATGGGTTGGTTACCATGAACACAGGCAAATGGGTTGGTTACCCCATGAGCGCCCAGTCAAATGGGTTGGTTACCCCCCATGAACGCAGGGCAAATGAGTTGTTACCCCATGAACGCGGCAAATGGGTTGGTTACCCCCATGAGCACTGAACGCAGGCAAATGGGTTGGATTTACCCCATGAACGAGGCAAATGGGTTGGTTACCCCCATGAGCGAACGAGCAAATGGGGTTGGGTTACCCCATGAACGCATGAGCAAATGGGTTGGTTACCCCATGAACGCAGGCAAATGAGTTGGTTACCCCATGAACGCAGGCAAATGAGTTGGTTACCCCATGAACGCAGGCAAATGAGTTGGTTACCCCATGAACGCAGGCAAATGAGTTGGTTACCCCATGAACGCTGGCAATGAGTTTGTTACTCTAAGAATGCAGGCAATGAGTTTGTTCTGCGAAGATTAGCAATGAGTTTTGCTCTTGAACACAGTTTTGCTCTTGAACACACTCAATGAGTTTTACTCTTGAACACAATCATTGAGTTTTACTCTTGAACACAATCAATGAGTTTTGCTCTTGAGCACAATCAATGAGTTTTGCTCTTGAGCACAATTTTGCTCTTGAACGCAATCAATGAGTTTTGCTCTTGAACGCAATCAATGAGTTTTGCTCTTGAATGCAATCAATGAGTTTTGCTCTTGAATGCAATCAATGAGTTTTGCTCTTGAACGCAATCAATGAGTTTTGCCCTGAATGCAATCAATGGGTTTTGCCCTTGAATCCAATCAATGAGTTTGCCCGAACCACAATCAATATTTTGCTCTTGAACGCAATCAATGAGTTTTGCCCTTGAGCACAATCAATGAGTTTGCCTTGAATCCAATCAATGAGGTTTGCCCTTGAACGCAATCAATGAGTTTTGCCCTTGAACTAATCAATGAGTTTTTGCCCTTGAACGCAATCAATGAGTTTTGCCCTGAACGCAAATCAGCCATGGTTTTGCCCCTGAACGCAATCAATGAGTTTTGCCATTGAATGCAATCAATGAGTTTTGCTACCTGAATGCAATCAATGAGTTTTGCCCTGAACGCAATCACGAGTTTTTGCCCTTGAACAGCCATCAATGAGTTTTACCCTTGAACGCCATCAATGAGTTTTGCCCTTGAATGCAATCAATGAGTTTTGCCCTTGAATGCAATCAATGAGTTTTGCCCTTGAACGCCATCAATGAGTTTTGCCCTTGAACGCCATCAATGAGTTTTGCCCTTGAACGCCATCAATGAGTTTTGCCCTTGAACGCCATCAATGAGTTTTGCTCTTGAACGCAATCAATGAGTTTTGCTCTTGAACACAATGAGTTTGATACTCCATGTACACAAGCAATGAGTTTGATACTCATGTACAATCAGTGAGTTTGGAAGTTACTATTGAACACCGGCAATGAGTTTGTAATGTTACTCATGAACACTGGCAGTAGTTTTATGATGTTACCCACGAATACTGGCAATAATGTTGTGATGACATCTATGAATTTGGGCAATGAATTTATTTTCCATGAACTCTGTCAAATGCGTGTTAGGCTATCTGTGAACACAGACTGAGTAAATCGGCACAATGATTGTTGTTGTTCATGATCACAAGGCAATGAGACATTATACTATCCTTGATTAAGGGCAGTGCTTTGTGGGCTGGTCATAACATAAGCGGGAACTGTGATGCTTCCTTGAACAGTGAATTGTGGAACTGTTCATGAACACAGGCAGTGAGTTTGGGTCGCTGTTCATAATCAAGGAATGAGTTTCCAATGGTATCAATCAACAGGGCTTTGAGTATGCGCGTTTGTTGGCTTGTGAAGATATTATAACAATTTATTGGTTACCGTAATTTAGTAATGCGATGCTGTAACGAACGTCAATGTTCGCCAAGCTATTGGCAATCAGGTGTTTGATCGTATTTGCCATAAACACCTGAAATGTTTAAAGGGCATCAGGCAGTTAATGCATGTACCAATATAAATTTTTAAATACAGTATGCTAAAGTAGCTGTTGAGTCGTTTTGATAATGATTCATGGCAAAACTGGTCAATGATGTAATCATTTCCTCCCTAACAAGATCTTGCATTACATAACTTCGTTGCTTTATTTTAAAGTTCAGCGGTTTCTTTAATGGTATCTTGAATCAAAGATCAGGCTTTGACTTTTGATCATAACATGTAGCTTATCTTAATTTTGATTTTGGCGGTTTTCAGAATAATACATTTTCTAAGTACTAATATACAAATTTTGAGTGGTTTCCACATATAATGAAAATTTTAAAAGTTTAAATGGCGTCAGAAGCAGAGTAGCATTGTAAAGTATAAATGTCTGTTATGCAGCCTTAATGCATATTTATGGTAAAAAACGTACGAGATAATCTTGCTCCAGATGGTTACAAGTTTTCAGTGGGTATAAACTTTTTGGGCATTGACTGGAGAAACGTAACCCATGGCTTTTATAAGCTAATTATCCTTAAAGTAATAGATATCGAAACTGTTTCAAGAAATATTAGAAATTACCTTCCTCTTTACGGAGTTGCCGAGCAATTACCGCAAGAACGTTTTATGCTGCCGTTGTTTTTCTGTTACAGGTCACAACTTGCTGGAGGAACCAGAACTCAAAATAATGTGCAGACACGGGGCGGATTTGCGAACCTTTCAGTGTAAGGCTGATATTTCTAGGGATCCAAGACGTCGACATGATAGATGTAGGCTTCTCTTCATTTAATTTCTAAATTTTCCATGCTGCGCTTTTCATTAAAATCCTGAAAAGTTTGTAAGTTAGGTTGCTCGGACATTCTGCGTTCGTAAGCCTACCATTTACCTGTGTATTATAATTTTATTTTAATCAATAAATAATGGGTCATTAGTTTTCAGTTCTGGACTACTTCCTCGTATTTTTATAGGGGAAAACAATTATGTGGAATCTTGTTTATCATCCATGTAATTACAGATGAAGGTAAAAACTACCTAATTTAGAAATATACCAGACTGTTTACAGTATTCACGTGTGAGTGAATACACATGTGAAAGGCCTATAGCAAATTTCAAGCGTAAGCAAATTAATGTAAGCCAGTTTCATGGAATTATTGAAAATTCCATTTGCTCAACACTTATAGTGGAGATGTGGTTTGGTTGTGATGACTTAAATGCTCTTAGCTAATTTGTGGGACAACGAGCTGAAATCTGACTACACATTAATGAATAAATGTACAGTACCAAGAGCGCCGTTAAATGTATTGGGAGCAAAAATATGTAAATTAGAACAATGTAATTAGAAGGTAAAACTAAATATCAAATAATTTGTTTCATGGAGTTAGTACAAACATTTATATTTACTGGTATGAAAATTTGATAATGTGATGGTCAGCTACACTTCCATGGACAAAGGTCTTAGGCTACGTGGCTCAATATAGTATTTGACACAGGTGAAAAGAATTTTAAGTTACAGATTATATAAAACAACCTGAAATACTGAAGTTAAGTTGCATGGTTAAATATAGGATTTAACGCAAGTGAAAAGAATGGGAAACAAATTTGTTTGACTACGAAGCTTGAGAAGTAAAGCTGATTTTACTTAAAACATTTAATTTGTTTTAACGATTCCCGTTTAATAGATCACTTCGATTCTGAATAACCTCACAGTTCCAGAGCTTTGCTTTTTGCCTAAATTTCAAATTCCATTTAATTCAATACATCACTAGCATAGGGCAATGACCATTTATTTCACAACTATCCATGAAACCCCCCAGGGTGTGGTAGTTCCGTCAGTGCACCTCATGCGGTGCACTGTAGGCATTACCAAGCTCTTGCAGTGTCCTTTGTCCTCTAGCTACAACCCCTTTCATTCCTTTTACTGTACCTACGTTCGTATTCTCTTACATCTTTCTTTCCACCATCTCCTATCAATTGTTTCATAGTGCAACTGCGAGGTTTTTCTCCTGTTACACCTTTCAGCCTTTTTCCTCTCGATTTTCCTTTTTAACGCTGAATGACCTCATAGGTCCCAGCTCTTGGCCTTAGGCTTAAATGTTATATTTTATTCTGTTCTATCCACGAAATCAATTTAAAAACTAATAATTCTCAGGACTGGTTGTTTAGGATAGCAACTATTACGGATACTATTGGCTTAGTGAGTTAGTGAATTTGACACCGAATAGGAGATAAATGAGCAAAACAGTCGAACTTAGTAATCAAAAACGATTATTTTAACATGACTACCGCGTGCCTGCGCGTAGGGGCAAGGGGGTTACTTGCCCTCCCCTCCAATGCTGGAAAAAAATTGATATATTACATATGTATGTATGTATATATACATACAGCTCGTGTATATATATATATATATATATATATATAATTGCTTTATTAATTAAAGAAATGCAGGCAGATACTGTTTTGGAATAAACCTGCTAGTTCAAAGGGTCAAAAGTGTTTTCTGCTTGATACCCGAAACCTTCCATGTATTATTAGATTTGCCTGCCCCCCACCTTGGAAAATATGCTGCGGCCGCCCATTTATGGAATGCTTCATGTGGATGTATCATATGAAATGGTATTTGTGTTAACTGGTCTCTTTAACTGCTATCGTTTCTGCTTATAAATTGTCAATTACAGAAGGAATTTGCAAATTAGTGAATGAAGTAAAATACAGGTTATAAAAAACTTTTGGTACATAGGCCCCATATTTTACAAATGAATTCTCAATACGGTTTTTAATAAACTGGTTGCTCTAGAACAGGATGGTTGTGGTAAAATGTTACTACCTTTTAAATACGTTTAGTTAACTGTAAAAAAAAGAATTTGAGAAATTGGAACCAGGCACGAACAACAGGCGTTATAGTGAAAGAAGTAACACTAAAATCATGGGGTTACTTACCAGGATGATTGTCTCAGTTTATTTAGAAAAAGGTAAACGCCGCTGTGGGTTTTTTAAGAAGACACATCTCGGGATGCCGCTAAGTCTGTTTTTACGCAAATCGCTCCGTCGTTTATTATGGGTCTGCTATAAAGGCCAATAGATTTGCGAAGCGAGCTTCATCGTAACTCAACGTTCTTTGAGGGGAAGAGCCGGAAGGGAAAGAAAGAGATGAGTTGGAATTGAAGTATAGAATTGAGGCCAAAAGCCAAGCGCTGGGACCTATGAGGTCATTCAGCACTGAAAGGGAAATTGGCAGTAAGAAGGCTTGAAAAATCTAACATGAGGAAAACCTTGTAGCCGCACTGAGAAACAATTGTTAAAGAGGGTAGAAAGTCAGATGGAAGAAAGAGAATATCAAAGGAGGTAGAGAAAAAGGAATGAAAGAGATTGCAGCTAAGAGCCGAAGGTACTCTGCAAAGAACCTTAAGTAATGCCTGCAGTAAACCAAGTGAGGTGCACCGACGGCATTGCCCACCTACGGGAGAGTTGAGGAACTGCGTAAGCTGAGGATGGCAGACTCAATACAGAATTGCTTAGGCCAAGGAGGATAGACCATGGGCAAGGAAATGAGGAACGAAAACAAATTGGTTAGGCCGAGGAATAACATAAACACGTATAAACCCCTCGGCCCCCAGCTGCAACCCCTTTCATTCCTTTCACTGTATCTCCGTTCATATTATTTTCCACCTCTCCTAACAATGGTTTCATAGTGCAACTGCGAGATTTTCCTCCTGTTACACCTTTCAAACCTTCTTACTGACTGTCAATTTCCGTTTCACCGCTGAATGACGTCATAGGTGCCAACGCTTGGCCTTTGGCCTAAATTCTATATTCCAATTCCAATTCAACAAGCATACAGCTATAAATGAGTGAACAGCAATACACGTGATTGTGCATGGCACTTGGGAATGATGGTTTGTGTATAGTTTAGGGAACGAAAACCTTCTGGTAGGGAGCCGTGTGACCTCATGGCATCTAGGCCCCGTAGGGGGTTAGCGGTGTCAGTGCACCTCACATGGTGCGCTGTAGGTATTCCTTAAGGTTCTTTGCAGAGTCCCTTCTGCCCCTAGCTGCAACCTCTCTCATTTCTTTTACTATACCTCCGTTCATATTTAATTTGACTTTCCACCCTCTCTAAAAGTTGTAACCTAGTGCAACTGCGAGGTTTTCCTCCTGTTACTCTTTCAGCGCTGAATGACCTCACAGGTCCCAGGGCTTGGCCTTTGGCCTAAATTCTGCTATCTTACCTATGGCATTTAAGGCGGAATTTAAGGCCTTGTCCACATGATTGGTTGTTTCCCGCCTGCGTTGGTCCTTCAACCTGCGCCATCCCCTTTGACATAACTGTTATGTCCACACTTGCTTGTAGGTGAACTGAATTATTGTCTTGTTGGGCAGTAGCAAATGAGTGGTAGCACGATACATATAAAAAAAAAATACAGCCTCGTGCATGGTATTAATTCTTGATGTGTAAAACATCTTGAACAGCACGCATAAAGTTTAGCCTATACAAACAATGTTGTATAAAATAAGTATTTTGAAGCCTTGTAAATAAATATATATATATATATATATATATATATATATATATATATATATATATATATATATATATATATATATATATACATATACTGTATAAATAATATAGTATATATAGCGCCTGCCCTATGAGCCTAAGAGGCCCAGGAGGACTTTAACGTAATATATATATATATATATATATATATATATATATATATATATATATATATATATATATATATATATATGTGTGTGTGTGTGTGTGTGTGTGTATTTACGCACGTATGTATTTACGCATTAGCATGCATACATGACATGTGTATGTCTGTGTATATACAGTATATACATATACATATATATATGTATATAATTATGTATAATGCATGCATGTACATATACCCATTACGAATTTTTCTTGTAACTGGCAGCATCGTCGCCCCGTGTCATGCTTCACAACACTTGCTATTCAAAAACATTAAGAAAACTACGTCCCTTCAAATGTTGTGAGTAACTCGTACCAAGCATCAGGAAATTTTAATTTTCGTGGCTAATTTGAATGGCATACTGTAACTTTGAAATTTCATAATTTCAAAAAACAAACCCAGAAAGGCACCCCTCCAGAATACGAGCTTTCAGAAAAACTAGGTATCACGGCTGTATCTTTTAGTGTTATTGCTCCACAGATATTTTAGGTCCCTCATGCACCCACCCCCTACCACATCCCATGAACGCCAAAAATCGATATCTGGATCTCCGGAACCGCTGAACGGATTTCGATGAAATTTGGCACAACTAGAGACTTTAGTGGGAACCCTCTAAAGTCAGAGTTGCATCCCGGTCGGTTGAATATTTTCAGTTATAAAGGGCCAAAGTTTTCGTGTACTCCGGGTGGTTGGGTTTTCCTAACTCCAACTGCCGTGCCGGTTGATGAGTAGCAAAAGAACAGATTCATTTGCGCGTTATCCTTGCCTTTCTATTTTTAATTAATGTTAGGTATCTTTTACTTGTTACATCATCACGGTCAAAATGTACTGTATGATACAGAGACAAACTCCCTCGCATATAATCCATGGTTTGGTTTAAAAATAATATCAAAAAATATAAATAGCAAGTTGCCATGCATGGTTTTCTGAAATTATATTTGTTTCCTTGGAAAAAACTTGTTAGAAATATTCGTATGGCTTAGAAATAATAAAAAGTGGATTATACTAAACAGATAAATATTTTTATTATCAGGATTAAAGCAGGCCTGTACCCAGGGTGGGATGTCGAACGACCCCCCAAAATTTCTGGAAGTCCATATTTTCTGTGACTATCCTTTTCATTGAACTGTACTTGGAAAGTAATAAATAACAATAACAACCTTTTGTTTTCTGGCAAGTCGTCTTTCATAAATCTTGTTATTAAACATTAACATCATTCTTTAATAGTAGGAAATACAAGAGTGATAATAGGAATAGATATAGGCCACCATATTTGTAGATTTTAGTAGAGAAACGATACTTTTAAAGCTGCGGTACGATAATCTGGTCAGAGAAATTTGACGACACTACAGCAAGGCTGCCGAAACGGAATTTACGTCATCGAGATGGCTAATCTCCTCCATTTTCAAGTATTTCATCTTGTATGTACCTATATATGCAATGACACATATAGAAGAAAAGGTCCAGTTTTGGGAAAAACGACCCCCCCCCATATAAAAAACTCTGGGTACGGGCCTGTAATGGTCCATTAACGTTACGATAACCCGAGGCAATCCATATATATTGACTGGAATAACAGCCGAAATCGCAGTGATCAGGGATGCAGTTTCATTCAAGATGTTATTTTGTTTCAACTGTTTTTATAGGATCTGTTGTTGGTCCTTTAATCCAAGTGCCGCTGACAGGTTGTAGTAAAACATATTCACTATCATATACTTTTTTCCGTAGCTTTGTGTATGCATATGTGCAGACAGGTATGCAGCCAATAATATGCATATACAAAAATTAAAATGTCTCTTTTTCGTTAAGAGTATGCCATTTATGGTCTCTAATTTTAATAATTTGTTTGGGATATGTGTTTTCGAGTATTTTCCTCTCATACAAACTGAGAGTTTAGGATAGCGTAGAATTTTACAGAAGAGGAAAGGTTGATTTGTTTCTGACGTAAAGAATCCTGCAGTATTACGTCGAAATTAGTCAATAATGTCTCGAATAAACCCTAAGAACACTGAAAAATAGGTTAAAGGCAATGGTTTCCTATATTGTATTGTGGACTATACGCCAACATTCTTTTCCACAATATTGTTGGTTACGCTTGACTGATTCTTTTGCATAATATAGTTTCCCGCGAGACTCTCCCCACTTCTTTCATGAAGAAAGGTTTTACAGAAAATACTAACCGTACAACGCATTGAGGAATAACACCTGTTTACTTTATAACGTTTTTAGAAACAAAAAATCAAAATGGCCTCATTCGTACACAAAGGAAAAAAGAATAAATATAAACGGAAATAAATGAAACCATCTACGAATATTTTCAGTCTTGTTATTTTGTCTTCAGAGATAAGAGAACTGAAAATCGGCGCGCTATTTCAAATCTTTATATCATTCCAGGATTTAACAAACCATGACACTCACAAAGAAGCTGTGAACAGGAAAAAGGGGTCTGTCTGCCATGAAAATAGGCTTTTCAACATCCCAGTTGCGTTAGACGCATTTCATGCTAATTGCGATGGCATTTTAAGAGCTAAAAATATCATTCCGTTTTTATTTGATGAAAATGACATTCTGCTACATTATGGCTAAATGCTAGGATAAATAGTTTTTCTAATAGGAATCTATTACTAGTGTTTAATGGCGTCAGAGTTGATGAAAATTAATGAGGAAAACAGGCAAATGTTAGACCAATATGAAGGGACAAGAGAGGTGTGTTTATTGTATTTTGTAAGCAGCGTTACCACGTGCGTTAGTGCAGATATGAAAAAGCCCACAGATGTGTCTTTGGCAAAGCTATTATTATTATTATTATTATTATTATTATGTGTGTGTGTGTTATGTTATATATATTCAACCGTAAAAGTAACGGAGGCAACCTAACTGACGTTACATGTGGCCCGGAGCTCTGACCCGGGTACCTTCATTCTGCATGCATATATAGGGACCATTTATGGAAGAGGTTGGCCCCGGGCTAGACGACAACAAGTCTAAACTTTGAGTTATGACCCGTAGACTACCAGTGTTAAACAGAAAAAGTATACGGATACAGGTGGCGTTTTCCTCTTTAAAAAAAGTTGCGTTTGGAAAACAGCCAAGAAGGATTTGACCTGTTGAGCACACTTTCTCAGAGCAGAAAGTTCAGATGCGAAGAAAGAATATGGCAATGAAAACTGAAGTCAGTAAAACACAGCTTTAAATAACAAATAAGAAAAACAAGTTAAGATAGACATACCATTGCACAGATACAATGTTCTCTTGATTGTCAGAAGAGCAGGTTCATTTGAAAGAAAAGTGCCATAAATAATAATCTCATCGAGTGATTAATTGATTAATTATAGAGGTTTTCTGGCGTTACAAAATCAGCTGGTGAGTTTTCACATTTCCCCGATACTTGATTCTGATATTAGTGTCTTGCTGAAGACAGTGTTAATCCCTAACTGTGTTGTAAACATTTGTATTCATTAAGGGTAGTCTTGCTACTTAGCTACTGAAAATAGTCTTCTTAACTGAGCAACTGAACAGTTTTGTAAATTCAGCTTGTGAACATTAATTGGTAATTGAACTGCTAAAGTTTGTGGTCCAGACCAGTATGTCGAAGAACTCTTTCTAACTGAACCACTACGTTAAACTTGCAAATGGAGTTACAAAATATAGACTTTCTAACTAAATAATCGAATAAAGTCTTGCTATCTGAGTCACTAGGAATTGCTTTATGGGTCGCGTGAGACAGGTATGTTGACAGAAATTTAAAGTATAGATCTTTTAGGTGGGTTTCAAAAGCTAACCTTGACGGTTGAGCCACAAAAGCTACTCTTGCTAACTGAGCCGTTAAAGATAACCTCGCCAGATTAGTTTGAAGATGGAATTGGTTAAAGATAGCCCTGGTAACTGAGTCACAAAAAGATAATAGTTTCTGATTGCGAAGTTAAAGATGATCTTGGTAATCAAGTCACTAGAGATAACCATGCCAACTAAATCGCTAAAAATAGTCTCGCTAAGTAGTTGCTAAAGATAGCCATGCTACTGAGCAAATCAATGAAGATTCTCCCAATCCTTTGCAAGTCAGGCGTTTCAACAACGGGGAGCTATTGGTCTCGTTCCTTCACAAGTGGTCTCACATTTTGCTACTTTGGCCTAATTGTCTTCTTTATATCAGTGTGACTGAAGTAACTATGTTTGAGCAATATGGGCGTGAGGATGATAGCCCCACCATACATAAATACATACATACATACATACATATATATATATATAAGATATATATATATATATATATATATATATATACATAGATATATATTATATATATATATATATATATATATATATATATATATATATATATATATATATATATTATTATATATGTAAAATGTGCAAAAGTGTGTATAAAATATATATGGGCCAGGTAAATGAAACTAAAGAGGTGTATGAAACGTTCTGCTTTGAGTGTTTGCAAGACTGCAAAAAAAAACATAAAAAGCAGTAAATGGAGGGATAATGAAATGAGAGGCTTCGTAAATTAGGGAAAATAGATTGTTCTGAAGAGCATCTGTAGTTTAGAGATCATCGTGCATTGGCTTACAAGAAAATGGGGAAGTCAATGAAGGACAGTGAATGAAACGTGGGATCTTTATTGAAAATTATTGGTAAATCTATGATAGCGTTCTACAGGCAACAAGAAGTTTTTCCACGCGTAAGTAAATGCAAAGAGAAATGTTTTGAACAACCGGCTATTATGATAAAAGACGGAATTAGAAATATGATGCCTGAAGGGTAAGTAGTCTTTTGTCGAGAGTGGGCATTTTAAAAATGGGCAGGGACCCAATGGGTGTATGATTTATGGGGGGGGGGTTTAGTATTAATTTGAGAATGCTTGTGTGGGGGACTGTTGAGAAAATAGGATGGCAATTGACGGGGGATTACAAGGGAAATGGTGTGGTACAATGGTGAAAGTATGAGTGAGTGCTTAATCAGAATGTACACTGAGTGAGAGGAATAATTGTTGCTTTGATAAGGGTAAAGGTGATGGAGGTAGTAATAGAATTATAGGGACCTAGCATTTCTTACCATATAAGGGAAGTCATATGTTAAGCCTTTGACTGACTGAGCGAAATAGAAGGGTTTTCAGGGAAAGAGCAGTACGCATTCAGTAGAGGATGAGGGCGTACGAGTCAGAAGCATTAAGAAAAAGGGAAAAAAGCTGGACTTGGTTTAAAACCTATGCTAGAACTAACAGGAATAAAACGAAGATGGTGCTAAGAATACATGGTGCGTAAAGGCATTTACCAATGGCAATTTACAAGTTATTATGACGAAAATGAAGCATATGTTAAAATAGGTAGATGGAAAAGGGACTAGTTTGTCGTATAGTGAGTCTGAGATGAGGATGTGTTATGTTCCATGGTTATATGATATTTGTACGGATGGGGCGATGGGAAAAGGACACTAGATGGAGGTGTAAAGTTGTGGACCAAGAAAAGGGACCTTGAATGTAGTACAGTATGGGGGTGGCTGATGTGGGCTGATAAGAAGGTGGAGATTTCTGATAGTGAAGAGAAACTGCAGAAGCCAGAGAAAGAAACTGAAATTGTTCGTAAGAGGGGTGAGTTAAAAATGAGTAAGAGTGAGGTTATAAGGGCAAATGAACATCAGGAAGATGGCCCAATAATATGGAATTTGGAAGAATGGAAGACGTTTACTTGTACAGGCACTTGGAAATTAAATGTAATTTATGATGATTAAAAGAGAGAAGAGATGAACAACAGAATAGGTAAATCAGCCTGGTGTTCATCGTAAAAGAATTCTATTTCATATCAGTTGATAACTTCGACCACTTCCTATTAAACAAAGGCGCTTAATTATGATACAAAGGACACACATGGTCTATAACACAGTCTGTACCCAATTTACTTTTGACAAGAAAGAATGGCATTTCTCTACATGGATGAACTTCCCTATATACAGAATAATCCCTATAGCGTTTTATCATGAAATTCAAGATTAATTTCATATCTTAAAGTATGTCATCGCATTTTTACATGCTATTTATATTGTCTTTGTTATACTCTACCAAAAGCTATATACAAGGATTTGTACTGTCAAAACTATCTTTTAATAGGAATTAATATTACCCCCTTTATCGGTGAAACAGAGCAATGTACTAGATTGTGCAAGAAGAGCTGAGCGATGTAAAATTTACTAAACAACCGCTTACTGATGTTCATCTCTCTCTTACTGATGTTCATCTCTCTCTCTCTCTCTCTCTCTCTCTCTCTCTCTCTCTCTCTCTCTCTCTCTCTCTCTTGCAATTGCTGCTCATTTCTGTTATTAAGCAAATACGCAACTGGTACTGTCAGCTCCAATTTAGGCATTTACTAGAGTAATTTCGCCAGCCATTTCCATGATTATCCTAATTCCAGAGTTGGGTTGACCAGGGCTAGCCTCTCACGTTCACTCTTTTACTGTCGATTCGTGTTTACAGTTTCATGTCATGAGTACTCCTTTTTTAATGCTGTTTTTGCCTTTGTTGTTGTTATCTATACCCCATCTTTACAAGGAAATGTCAGGTTGTTCATTGCGAACAATTTACGTGTTTACTCTTCCTTTTCCTCTTGAATCTGCTGCTGCTCACCACGTTGAAGGCTGGTACAGTGCGGGATATCCTTTCAGTTGTTTGAGAGAGAGAGAGAGAGAGAGAGAGAGAGAGATCCTTATTTGTTTTCGTATCCTTATTTATTTTTGTATCGTCTAGAAAAAAAGATATTTGCTTTTGTTTTGTGAAATTCCAGTGCTGTTGTACAGAGAGAGAAGAGAGAGAGAGAGAGAGAGAGAGAGAGAGAGAGAGAGAGAGAGAGAGAGAGGGTCCTTTTCTAAATATTCTAAAACAAAAGAGATCCGATTTAATTTCAGTACTATCTCGTGCGGGTGAGGTGGGAGGGAGAAAAATGAAAAAAACTCTTGTTTTTTCATCTTTCTTAAACGATATAAATTCAGTTTCCTCATCAGAATCAAAGACTAACAAAATGATCGCGATTCCCGGCACGCTAGTGGGTCATTAAAGTAAACTCTAGCTTTGGCTGGTGACGCTAATTAAACTTTTCTGAATGCTGTCCTCCCATTGGCTGTAATGGGATGAAGAACGACTAATGATTGGATAAAACGTCCCCATGGACAATGTTATGTCATCGTGAACTTGAATTTCATTCGCTGATGTCATCGCATTTCCATTTGACCCGTATTCCAGTCCGTCATAAAACTCAAATTCACGTGCAGCGAACGATCGATTACATTAAAGGTGAGTGGTCCAGCACATGGTTTTCCGTCATCTTCTCCAGGACACTCAAGGGATTAGATTTTTATAGGATTTTGTTTGTGTTTATTCTTTTAAAGAGAGAGGGAGAGAGAAGGAGAGGGAGTAGGACACAGACAGAGGGATGGAAAGAGTGATTAACACAAAAGAGTGCATTTCGCCGCGGGGAAAAATAAAAGAGGAGGAAGAAGCGCGAAGTAAACAACTCAGTCTTGAGCCGGATCCTCTTCTCGCTCCTCAAGTGATTGAATCAAGAGCTCTCGCTAATATGTTTACGTCATCGTTTTGATTAACTCATTTCTTTAATATACTACCGCGGAATGCATTTGCTACTCGATCTCATCGCATGGAATCGCACCTGACTTATTTTAGGACTAGTAATTTAATGAACAACTGACGTCATGCTGATTAACAGGGTTTGTTTACCGGGTCGGTCACACCAAGCGATGTGTTGCCGCAGATTCAGCCACTACTGGACAGTGACTGAAGTTACCTGGATTTTCGTACATTCAGCTTTATCTAGCTATGAATGAATAAAAAGTATAGGCTATGGTCTCTTTACATAACAGAACACTGAAAAGAGTATTTAATAGTTTTCTTAAGCCTTAGTAAATTTTGGAAAGTTAAAATTATTTTTTCGCAACGTACTAATGAGTAATCTCGACATTTCCTTCCCTTCCCTCGAGTGCGTGCGTGAGAGAGAGAGAGAGAGAGAGAGAGAGAGAGAGAGAGAGAGAGCGAGAGAGAGTCATCCTACTGCGTTGTAGGAAATTTATTTGCTGCATCAGCAGCACCTCTAAGTGTTCGGGCAACACCAGAATAACGACGACTTTCCAGCCTTTATCCTTGACCTTTTACATGCGAGATTGAAGTTGATTTCCTTTTGCTTCAGTGTTTATGGTTTTTCCCCTTTATTGTTTAACCTATTTACTTCTGAAAGAATTGGACTCTCTCAGAATCGTATTGGTCTAGGTGAACTCACAGGATATCCACTAGAGTTACATAACGCGCGTCGTAATCGGAACAGAAATCTTGTTTACACTGAACCATTCGAACCCTTCAGATTTCAGAGTGAGCATCGTACAGTAGTCTGAGAGCATCGAGAGAGAGAGAGAGAGAGAGAGAGAGAGAGAGAGAGAGTACTGCCTGGATCCAACACCCACCCCCCCATCGTTGCGATCGACCAATCAGAGGCTCCCGTCCAGAATCCACTTCCCTTTCCTACCAATAGCATTCAAGGATCTCTGGCTCAACAAATTCCAGCCCAACAGCGTTACCAATCGATAATAGCAAAATAATTCTTTCGAAACACAGCGTATGTTTAACTGAAAAATATAATTTTCTGAGCTTCAACAGAGTCATATAGGTTAAGAACCATGAGGTCTATCCCCGTATGAGAGGACTGACAATATAAATAACTGAGAAATGGCTCCATAGAGGAAAACGCATTTGGCTGCAACACAAGCACGTGGACTAAAAAGCCGTGCCTCTGTAACGTCACAATTTCCCAGCACGGTTATTGGATGATTTCCTCTGACGTCACGGAAAATCTCCGCCCTGACTGGTTGATCACGGTCACCTCAGGGGTGTGTTCTTGGCCAAGAATAAGTTATCTTATGCCAAGAACTCGAAGATAACCTGTGTGCGTGGATTCAAATCATATTCACACACATATATATATATATATATATATATATATATATATATATATATATATATATATATATATATATATATATAGAGTAGAGAGAGAGAGAGAGAGAGAGAGAGAGAGAGAGAGAGAAGTGGGGGGAGGTATCTGTCCTAATTTGGCTGTTTCATTATGCATGATACAATGCCACTGACCACATTAGAATATCATCCTACACCTTGCAAAAGATTTTCTTTTAAACATATTTAGCCAAATGAAGATATTATGTTAATTCTGAATCGCTGCTGTACTTTAGAAGTAACTACATACAGCGGGGATTGTAATGGCCTCTGTCATTATCAATATTCATGATGCCGTAAAATTATTTTGGGAAAAACAAAATAAATTCATTTGTAGAGCAAGGTTAGTAGAAAATAATGGACAGGTCGGGAAAGAGAGAAAGAATAATTAAGAGGGAGATACAGCAAAATGCCGGTTAAAAATTATAACAAATAAACAAGTAAAAATTCATGTATAGTGACATCGTCATTTCATTCCTTTTTCAGACTAGACTGACAACGTGTCTTTCACTTAGAACCAAACAAGACGTACCAAGTTTACAAGAATGAGAGAGAGAGAGAGACCAGTCATCGAATTGGCAGTATTTATTTGAGATTTTTATTCAGCTTCGGTAGAATAAGGAAAAGAAAGTCAGACAAGCTTGGACAGTACCTTTCCTTGTTCTGAAATCGAATTCAGTGTGCAACATTATCCAAAGGAAGCAGTATAATAAATGTGAACAGCCCTTTGGGACACTACGGGAAGATTTCTCATGTGAAGGTTAGAAGAAATAAAACCTTATAAGTATCTAGGTCAATGAATTTTGCACAATTAGTGATACCAATTTGCTCTAAAAAAAAACTATATTCTTTTCAGTATAAACGTAAATAATCGAAGTACAGTACACCTTATTACAATAATGTAAACTTGACAACTTGTTTGCAGATGGACTTGTAGCGTTTTCCAAGAAATGTACACATACACTGGAAGGAGCTTGGTAAAAGTTAGCTTCAGACTCGTACGATCATATAACGAAAGTGTTCTTCATGAAAAAATTGATGTGAAAGTTTTAGATATTTGGGTAACCTGCTCTGAGCTGATGGAGAGTTAGAGCAGACAAGCAAAACAGTTTAACCTACCCTAACTTGTATCCGATTTTGCCCTTGCTGTCATATCAACATGTGAATTTGAGGTCCATGCATTGCCGGAGTTATTACGAAATGATTGACGTTAAAGTTTAAAACGATAGAAAATATTAATTTCCTCGATTTCGTAAGACTCTGGTGACTTTCCATGACCACAAAATAGCTTTGGAAGTACTGCTCATCTCTCTGGGTACCGAGTCCATGGTCCATTGTCAGTGGAGGGCGCTTGAGCAATTGAACCCATGAATTATCTCTCTCTCTCTCTCTCTCTCTCTCTCTCTCTCTCTCTGATCAATACCATGAACTCAACGACCCTGCCTAGCGGTCTTTGGGCAAACCGGGAAAAAAGGACGGCGGAAGATACCGCTTGGCTTTGTTTTTATTTAAAAAAAGAATCAGACTGGCATTTCCAGGCCGCAATGGCTTCCGAAAGGTCTTTATTCCTGGCATTCTTGGTGCTGGTTTTCCTGTAGGGTATAAGATATTACTGGATAACATACGATGTACCGCAGATGCGTTGTGATAGCCGATATATGCCAGTCTTTTAAGTTACAATGACATTTTGCGAATCAAGATCATACGTTTTACGTTAATAATATTCTTAACGAGGTGCGCGATCTTCTATTAAGTATATGGAAAATGAAAAAAGAAAGCTAGACAAGCTAAACAGAATGAACTAAAGAAAAACTAACTGAATAAAGACATAAATGCATAAATAACCAATAAACAAACAGATGAATATGTATATAATTACACAAAGGCAGCTAAGTTATAAAATAATGATAATCGGGTCTTGAAAATAGCATCACTCTAACCTATTAACCTTTCTAATAGTCTCCTGATCAACAGAGTTACAAAGACCAACCCTACATATTTTAGAATATTGTTGATGAAATATCTCTGATTCAGGGGTGAGCCATATCAAGGCACCTTTAAAGAATGTAGGTGATGACGCAAAGCAAGTACCTCGCAATATTTCTAGAGGCAAAGGTTCTATAGGCAAAAGTGGAAGTGTCCCGTTGAAACAGAACCACTGGGAGGTTGCCAAACAGGATGGCTTCTGACGATGGTTCTAATTATGATTACCACTGCTATGAGACAAGGAACCCACTGAGCAATTTTGCCTAAAAGAGAGGCTAAACAGTATTCGAAAAGTGGGACAATGTTAATGGCATCATCTCTACACAGACAGGAGTCAATTCTGATAACATCTAGCTTTCTACTAACAATATATGTTTAAAGTGCTGCAAAAGCACAAAGCTCGGTGTCCTATGAGGCACTGAGAATTGTTAAATGCTCTGGATAACTGAAGCAAAGGGTATTATAGGAATGGAAGCAATGTACAAGGGTAGCTAAATACTGAAGTCATATGTTAACTGGAGTCCAGTTTCATACCTCACAAGCTGGACTCTTTGCTATTGCCTACAAGAGATTTGTTCAAGGAAGCGGCGATTTCATTTTGCATCAACGGAAGGACAAATCACTGCAACGTGAGTTGCATCATCTTATTTTCTAGGCAACTATGTCAACAAACATTCGAAGCGATCTCTTCCGTTAGGAAATCATTTTTCTCTGTTTATTCTCTTGACTTACCCTATTATTCTAATGGTGTAAACTGAAATTAATGTTTTTATGATAGACTACTAACATGTATTATTATTATTATTATTATTATTATTATTATTATTATTATTATTATTATTATTATTATTATTATTAGGGACTTCAGGTTAGAGTTCTACCATGTGCAAATACCACTTGTCTCTAAGGTACTATCGGAGTAAAAACGTAAAACACAGTCGATAGTAAAATAAACTCTACGTAGTAAACTGGCAATAGACCTCAAATGTTTAATATACAATTTATTTCAGTTCTAAATCAATCTCAAGTGGGATACAATGGAATGCTCAATGAATAAATTGCCCTTCAATAATGGTGGCTGATGTGATCAAATCTGTAAAGTCGAAAAACATAAAGGAGGAAAAGTGCACATAATGGAGAGCTCATGCACAAAGTGAGAGGGAGTGCACCGAGTCAGTGAGAGAGTATATATAGAACTGTATTCTGTCATCAGGTTAATTACAATAAATTCGTTTTTTTTTTTTTCGACAGTTAACACTTTTTGCTCGTTAGGTGTTATCTAGTCTATGGAGAGAATCATTTCATTTATTGCAACTTTTGAGATTGAGAAGTTCAGTTATTTCCTTAAATAAAATAATCGAGAATATCTTAGGAAGACTAAACCGTTTTAGCAGGCATGTGAGGTGAAATGTTTCGCTTCTACGGTTTATTATTGCCTGCATAACAACGACTTCGATATTACAATGTACTAATAACCTGCGTGTTGGTTGTTATTCATTAACGGAAACAGCAGACTATGGCAATAAGAGACGGAGAGAAAGTTATTTGCAACCAGAAACCAAACGTATAGGGCCGATCTTTAGGTACAGTAGGCTTTACTTTTATCACAACTCCGTGATTTCT
This sequence comes from Macrobrachium rosenbergii, assembly GCF_040412425.1. Classification (NCBI taxonomy): domain Eukaryota; kingdom Metazoa; phylum Arthropoda; class Malacostraca; order Decapoda; family Palaemonidae; genus Macrobrachium; species Macrobrachium rosenbergii. The sequence goes on from NC_089795.1 coordinate 30,651,782, forward strand.
CATTGACGTAGAAGCGCCATCACATTCCAATAATGACGAAACGAATGCTTCATCTTTCTTTCATTTGCCTCACATATGCGTGTTACGCAATCGCCTCAGTATGCGTCACAGGGATGGAAACACATTCACTTACATGTAATTGCCGTGATATGGGAATGCGCCACACTTCCTAGAGATCTACGCAATATGACCTCCTGAAAAGAAACAGACGCTAATAATAATAATAATAATAATAATAATAATAATAATAATAATAATAATAGTGATATCATTATTATTATTATTATTATTATTGTGTATTATTATTATTATTACTACTACTACTACTACTACTACTACTACTACTACTACTACTACTACTATTATTATTATTATTATTATTATTGATTTACAATGATCGTGATGATCATAATAATAATGACAATCTTTTAATTTGCCAGACAAAGATCGTATGCACTCAGCACATAGGGTTTAACAGTAGAGGAACCGAATATTACCGCATATACTTTGGAATCATAGCAACCCTACCCACTCCCTGCCACAGCAATAGAGCTGACAATAAATTCCTCTAACTCTTCATCAGCCGGCCGGGGAATCGAACTCCGGCCCGGCACAAGTCTCTAAAGAGGAAGACAGTCTTTATCATCTATTTTCTGCTTATAATAAAAACAGTTAAAAGAAATACTTACAGTAGCATGAGTCTTGAAATGGAGAAATAAATCCACAGTTGTGTATGGGTATATATATTTAAAAATAAATCTTTACAGAGAGCTTTCGGGAATCTGTTCGATTCCCCTCTTAATATGTGTACCCATACATAATTGTGGATTTGTTTCTCCAATAATAAGAGTAATAATAATCAAGTTCCCATGGGAGATCACTGAACACTCGAGATACTTCAGTTATACTTCTTACTACTGCAAAATATCTGAAAAATACAGAATGCCATTGAGTTACTCTAATGTGACAATTATGAATATTCTCATTAGGCATAAGCAAGATCATTCATTGTGAACAACGGCGGTGGGAATGACAGCCTAAACGTCTGACAATATCTTAGCCTGTTAAGGTTAGAGATTTAAGCAGATGCTTCTAATCACCCAAGAGGCACAGGCAGTCTTCTAAAGTCGTAAACATTTTGCATAATTCAGACGTAAGCTCAGTTCTGTCGTTTCATGTTCAACTTCATGAATACACGTCTATAAATTTAATTCTTAGGTTCTTCTGTTCTTCGGCATTACGCCTGCTTCGTTCAATCAGTCTATAAGAATGCATGCTATCCAGGAATAATAATAATAATAATAATAATAATAATAATAATAATAATAATAATAATAATAATAATAATAATAATAATAATAATAATAAAACAAGGACGTAGGTGAAGTAGGAGAGTTCATGACAGTAATTTATATTCATCATTGACAACTGATACCATTCGGCTTTACTTCATTGTCTCTATTTCCTGACGAAGAGCACACGAAATACAGAAAATGATATCCAGGATTATCAGCCACCCTTTACGTCAGTTCAGATGCCATTTTGTCAGCATGAATATGATACTCTGGTCGTCACTGGTAGCAGTAAATCTTCTGATGTTGCATTTTTACCACTATCCATGGTTCTGTTTGCTAAAGGACGTAAATATTTGTTCCAAAAGATGTGTGGAACCTTGTATTAAAATTACACACACATTATATATATATATATATATATATATATATATATATATATATATATATATATATATATGTATATATATATTATATAGATAGATAGATACATAAATAGATATAGATAGGCAGAAAGATAGGTAGACAGATAGACCAGATATGAGTGTGTGTGTGCATGACTTATTCGTGTTTATGACTTTCTGAAGAATGTGTAGTATTTTTGTTCTTTGCTTCTCATCTCAAGCCACTGAAAAACTCAACAATATATTTCCCCCTGTCATTCTCTACCAATTTTTCTGCATCTGCAAATTATTTCGCTTCTTTCCATCTTGTTTACTCTACTCAAGATCCTCTATGTCAGATTTATTGTGGTTAGCAGGCCAAGAATCTTAGCCCTGTGCTGGCACTGTCCCGTAGTGCTGACTCTATAACCTTAGTGACTGAGGCAAAGAACTGATTCTTGTTCACATTTTCTCATTTCTTAAGTTATAGTTTGACTACAGCTCCTCAGCTACCAGATCTATGGGCTATGTGCTTGAGGTCATTCTGGCCATTCCTTTCTCTGCCGTTCATGTCCTTTTCTTAAGTCGAGTAAGGAATCACTGCACAGTTTACCATTAAGGCCTAGCACTCTAGCTTATTTCCATAGAATGATCTCTTACGAATCCATGAAAAACGACTATTCTTTTTATTTCTCTTTATTTCATTTTTTTTCTGACTGACTTATTCCTATTTTGTTTAGTAGCTATTGCTCCTCTGTGTTTTTACCCCCGCAGAATCGAACATTTTATTCTAATTAAACTTGAGTCTTCCAAAGTAATTACTTTATTAAATCTTCTATTTTAGTCAGTGCTGTTGAATGTTTCAAAATCACTCCATCTTTCAGGAGATGCACCATTCCTGTCAATCTTCTTACCCACCACCATTAGTTCCTCCACTTCCAAAAACTCGCCCATCTCTGCCACTTCTTCCTATTCTGCCCACTTATGAGTGTTTCGTCACTTATTCCCCCAAGTTAATGAATTAAATCTGTCCTTGGATAGCTTCAAGTACTAAGTCTCTTGAAGTTTTAAGACATGATTTGAAGTTGTCCTACAGGTGGGACCCTGTTTGCTCTCTTTATCCTTGTCCTTCTTATTTTCTCTTTCCGTTTCCCCGTAGATTGGAGCCATGTTATGAGAGCTGGGAATCTCTCTCTTTATAAAATAGAAGATGCTGAACGTCATTTATCTCTATAGGAGATGCTCATGGTATGCTTATCGTTGATCTCAGTATAGTGGTTAGTTATGCATTTCTAGAATGTAAATACTTAGGGAAAGAAACATTTTTATAATCATGTGCCATCTATTCACATGTACTTAATATATGACGTCCAGTGGCATGTACGTTATAAAGAAAGGGTTGTCCCAAATTGTTCTTATCGTGGGCCCCCATCTAGAGGAAAAAGGAAAGTGAAAATATAAAAGAATAGGGATAAAGAAAGAGTCTAAGGCCCCTGTTGGAAGATAACTTCAAGTCCAAGTCTTAAAAGTTTAAGAGACGTTGTAATCAAAGCGATCCAAGCACAAAGAGAATTCTGTAACTTGGAGGAAGAAGTGAGGAAACATTCTTGAGTCGGCGAGCTAGGAAGAGGTGGTGGAAGTGGGCAAGTTTCTGGAGGTGGAGAAGTGAGAAGAAGATTAGTAACTGTCAGAATGGTGTTTTTTTTTCTGAAAGGTTGAATGATTCTAAAGCATATTTTAACGAAAAACTGGCTAAAAACGAGAAAGAGCGATAATTAATAAATCAGATGTGAAGAAACCAGGGAATAGATCTGCCAGGGTCCGAAAAAAATATAAATTACAGCTTGATCTCACATAAACGTTGGAAATTATTTTTTTGGAAAATTGAATGTTTTAAAAACGAGAAACTATATATATATATATATATATATATATATATATATATATATATATATATATATATATATATATATATATATGTGTTTCTCGCTTTAAAACATATATATATATATATATATATATATATATATATATATATATATATATATATATATATATATATATATATATACATGTATAAATTTCTGGCTCACATCAGGATCGAACCCAGGTCTTTCAATTGAAAGACGAGACCGCTGCCAACCAGGCCACACAAGTCAAAATAGAAGTTGGAACCTGAGTACCACTGCACCTAAGGCTTTACCTGGGCAGGCTAACTGCTTGCATACCAGCGTGCATTCACTCAGAAATGAAAATTCGAATGTAATGCTGCCAATTGGGTCACTGCTGAGTCCGGAAGTTGGGGAAAACACGCTGGTACGCAAACGGGTAAAACCTTAGGCACAGTGGTACTCAGGTCCGACTTCTTTTATGACTTGCGTGGCCTGTTTGGCAGCGGTCTCGTCTTTCAATTGAAAGACCTGGGTTCGATCCTGATGTGAGTCAGAAATTTATTTCTGTTCCACATGAGATTGTGTGTTGATTATTTCTAATATATATATATATATATATATATATATATATATATATATATATATATATATATATATATATATATATTAAATTTATATTTCTGCACAACCACACACTCATGTATATAGCGCGTGCTTGTTTACAAACAGTTTTACATTGAAAAAATCTTGATGATGAAACATGTACAGAGAAATATTTTACGCAGTATTTCATATCAGTTAGAAATTTTACAAGCCAGAATATTTCATAAACATATACGGTTTCGAAATATGTTATTTCGTTTTGCGAAGCCAAGTAAACAAAATTAATCTCTCCTAAAAAATACATACAAATTCGAGGACTGTCAAAGAAATCCCTTTATTTCCAATACATACACAATCATTCATACACACTTTTATATACTGTATATGGTTGGGAGGCTTCGTGTACATGTATTAGAAATAGATTACAAAGTCTTGAGTTTTATTCAAGTTTTGTTCAGTAAAAATATATATATATATATATATATATATATATATATATATATATATATATATATATATATATATATATATACACATACTGTATATGTATATGTATATAATATATATATGTGTGTATGTATATATATACAATATATATATATATATATATATATATATATATATATATATATATATATATATACTATATATACATATTCAAGAATGAACCTCTTGATAACTTCCACATTGTTATCTACTTCAGTGTGGCGAACCCTCATACACACTGCAGCACCCACCTTAGCATTTCACACTTTCTGATGCTTTCTGAATAACATGACCCTCCCTGCCAGCACCCCTATTTGGTCCAGTTAATGGACTACTTCTAGATCTCCCTATCCCCCTAACACGATTGCGAACTGCACCCCCTTTTTATAAATTTTTTCGACCTGACAATATTCTGTTCTCGAAACATTACGATCAATCTTTTCACCTTTGTCAACCTTTTGTCGCATATATCTCCATTTCTCTTATTCTGCCAACCCTTATATTTGTGTTGTTACATTCAATATCTACATTCAGGATGAATAAAAGGTGGTTTGCTCAACAATTCGTTCATTAATCAAAATGTTGTCTTGTTTGCAACTATTTGCAGAGATCTTGCTAAGACCCTTGGCTCACCTATTCTGTGACTTAACAATTCTCTCTTCCGACCTTTATCTGATACCTTTAAGTAAACTTCATGTCTATATGAATGAAGCTCGTATATTCTTTTGTCAGCCATGCAAACATGTATTGCTTCACACTCATATCAACATTCGTTGTTCTTTCTTCCTGATTTCGATTAACCCTCACAAACTGTCTCTTGCGAACATTTAATGCCAACGTTCTCTTTTGACAAAGGAATTTCAAGCTCTTTCTAGAGTCTCAGCAGTTTCTGTTCTAAATAACCAACGAACGCTGCTCATTGCAACCATTGAGCATTCTACACTCCGTTCAAGACACCTTTTTCTTTACCCCTCACACTTGCATCAACATCTTGAATTTCCCTGACAATTCTCATCACTTCAGTAATTATAGCATTTAACCCACACGTGCGCATGTGTCTGTGTGTATGAGTATCTGCGTTTGAGCGTGTGAAATTCTGGCGTTTTCTGAAGATGTGCTTTTCAAGTGATTTCTTGTCACGTTATTTTTCCTGCATAAGAATAATAGTTGATACTCATAGTTCACTTTCAAGTTGTGAAGGTCGACAAACACCGCACCAGGCAAGTGTTATTTTTCTGGACAAAGACGGTTATGTAACTGCGCTGCATTAGAGTGCGTTCGTATCCCTCTCTCTTTCCGCGATCTGTAACACAATGCAACCGTTTCTTATTCTGTACAGAGCATCCATTTGCCCAGAATCTCAAAAAACGTTACTGTAGCTACGCACGACGGCATTCAAGTCGCATCCAGTGTTGTGTATGCGATGTTTCACGCTATTATCATTTCTTATTCTGTGTAGTACACGTACTCTTGCAAAAGCTCGGGAATATTACGACGGAGGAAACGATAGAAGGGTCGACATAGCATCGTCTGTTGGGTAATTCGCTGTTCCTCATTAGGTATATTTCCTGGATTGGGCAAAAGAGAATAAAAAACATTCAGTTCTTGTCCTTTAGGGTAGGTCCATCTTCTTCGTTTGATTTGCATCAGTATCCTTTGTTTGTTTTTCTTTATTTATTTGTTATTCTCTTTGTTTTCCCGTTCTTTCACATGTGAGACATTTATGCCTTTTACACAATAATAATAATGGTAATAGGCATTTCCGTTTGTCCTGCTTTTTTTCAAATTATTTTCAATTATTATTGTGATTTAGTTTATGTCTTTATCTATTTCTTTGGTTACTTGAATTGTACCCCTATCCGCATCAGTGGTGTATTATGATTATTCTCTCTCTCTCTCTCTCTCTCTCTCTCTCTCTCTCTCTCTCTCTCTCTCTCTCTCTCTCTCTCGTTTACAATATGGTCAACCTGTTCTGTGAACTCTTACTAGGAAAGTTAATGGCCTGTTGGGCTTAATCTTCAAATATGCCATCACATTTTTATGATAAAAATAATTCAAATAATAAAAATAGCAACACGCCGAGACCCAACCGCGGCGGTCAGACGGCGAAGAAAGCCCATTTTTATTTAGATATCCCTCGATCTTAGCCCCCAACCCCCATAAAAAAAAAAATGAACAAATAACTGCCCCTTGGCCAATGTCCGTGTAAGGTCTAACCAGTTTTTCGGGTGTTCATTGAACCTGCTGCGGAGGGCGGGCGAACTCTGGCATCATGACGAATCACACTACTAGCGGAGAGCGTCTTCTTCTCCCTCAGACGGAAGCTGATACACTCCGGGAGTTGATGTTATCGCCTTTAAAGAGCGCCCTTGGGCCTGCGATGACCACAGGATATTACAGAATAACATTTCTACGCGAAGAATATGGCGTTGCAAGGAAATGGTAGATCACCAGTATGGTTTTCATGAATTATTGATAATCAGTCACATTTTGCAATTCTCTCTCTCTCTCTCTCTCTCTCTCTCTCTCTCTCTCTCTCTCTCTCTCTCTCTCTCTCTGTGTGTCCATAATAATTCATAAAAATATATATTATATATATACATAGATATATATGTATATGTTATATATATATATATATATATATATATATATATATATATATATATGCGTGTGTGTGTGTATGTATGCATGTATGTATGTATGTATGTATGTATGTTATATATATACATATATACATATATATATATATATATATATATATATATATATATATATATATATATATATATATATACAAACGGACGGCGAGAAGACTAGTGACATAAGGTTACGAGAAGTTTATGCAACGAGTCGATGATGCATAGTCATGTTATTTCCATATAAGTCCAGGTTTCTCCCCAGCGTTCCTGAGTCGGAGGTTATAAGATTAATAAGGATATGAATGCCGTGAATACTTGAAACTGTCGCAGCAGACATAAATAGATCTCCGAAGGCGAACTGCAGTGACTTAAGTGATAATAAAATTCTTGATGGCAGGCAAGATGAAAGCATGAATGGTTTGAGGGGTGGGGGGCGGAGGTTGTTGTTGCTGGGGGATGAGGGTGTTTCTGCCAACAGTGGGCTTTGTTTAGAAACTGAGAGACTTGGAACCAATTTTCACAGCGAATAGTAGACCTTTTCGCTAAAGTAGATATAGTTATTGTGTTTCTTTGTTTCCTTATGTTTTTTCTCTGATGGAAAATACCTCTGATAAAATAATACTAACTGCAAACGCATGCTGAATGTATGATTTACCCACCTACCTGAAATGAACGTCAGCCTTTTTCTGAGAACTGCATTTTTAGGAATATTCCTTGCAGCTCTGTGGAAATTCACAGGTAACTTGAAATTCTCAGACCCATGGATGAAATGCCTCCAGCAAGGAAAAAAACCTGACCTTGATTCTCCGTCATCTCGTTTTCGTTACAGCGATGAGACGAGAACCTGATTGAGTTTAGATGCTGCAGCCCTCTCCACCAACCCTCCCCACCTAGTCCCTAACCCCTCCACCCACCCCAAAAAATTGTTAATCGTGTAAATACATGGTCTTGATGATGTTTCGTTCTCGTTTTAATCTCCTGGTCTATCTCGCATTTTATTAAGAAATAAATCATTGACAACTCGGCTCTTTGTTAACAATGGAGATACTGTGGTTTATCTATTGGAAATGTTGACGTTTGCAAAGTGGGTAAAAAGTGAGCGTTTTAAATGTTCTAGTTTAAGCATGGTTAAGAAAAACTGCGCTTTTTCTACGCCTTTTGACCTGTCATTTCATATAGCAATACCTAAGACAAAAAATGATCGTTCACGTTGCAGACGTAGAAGGGCTTTAAAAAAATCTTCGTAATATGATTAATGAACAGTGATCTGGACTTTACAAGTTACGTTAAATTAAACCTAAAGTATATCCTGTTTCTCTCTCTCTCTCTCTCTCTCTCTCTCTCTCTCTCTCTCTCTCTCTCTCTCTCTCTGAATCCAAGACGGTAGGTAACATTTTGTCAGCCATGGAAGTATTTAATCTCAATTTTATGGAATTCGATGAGTTGTTTTGACATTAGTTTTTTCCATTGTTTTTTAAGAAATTCCATTCTGATCAGTTGAAGTCGAATTACGCATTCCAGCATTTTTCAGCTAAGCTCTCTCTCTCTCTCTCTCTCTCTCTCTCTCTCTCTCTCTCTCTCTCTCTCTCTCTCTCTCTCTCTCTCTCAGATAAAGATTGAGGTCCTGAGTTAAATTCCAATATATCATCCTCCCACCCGACGAGACAGAGATTCACAAAGACCTGAGATCCTGTCGTTCAAAGCCTCCGAGACGTAACCTTTGAACTTTTCTGTGACCTCTGAAATTATTCCTGAACTTTAACATTTAGGATAAGCTGTAACAGAGATGTGCTTATCCTTCACGACTGGAATTCTATGTTGGAAGGGTCATAAATACAAAGCTGTAATGATATGTATTTTCTGTTTCCAAGTTTTTGTAACTCGAAGTCTCTGAAGATTCGCATCTTTCTTTCCCGACTGTTGTTTGGAGAGTCTTCTATTATTTCAATCAATTCTCGGACGTCATTGTGGCTCACTGCCCGGCGCAACGGCGTGGACTTCGATGTCAGTGTTGTGCGGCGTCGTAGCGCTGGTTTTCTGACGATCTTCAGTGCCTACTGCCTGGAAACCATCCAGGAAGTTATTCCTCTATTGTCTCCTGGACCTACCGATTGGTCTTCCTCCTTGCACCATACTTTTAATACATACCCATGTATTGTATCCTCCCTTACATACTTTCTGTTTGATCTCACTCTTTGTATATATGGTCCGTAAATCTTCAAGAGGGATGGCTTTCATCTAGCTGGTGATCTTTTCAGTCAGACGACACTTCAAAGTAACGCTCATTAAGGACAAGTAGGGAGGGAGTAAAATGGAACCAGGTGAGTCTGAGTTAAGGAAAAAAAGTGACAAGGAGAACAACGAAATATTTTTCATTTATTTATTTGATAACCTAATAAAATTCTCCCTCACTTCATATCGACGTAAAATAGAAACAGTTATTTCTCTTAACTTTCGTGATGAGTCGTGATAGCTAATGGAACTGATTTCTTTGATCATTAAATATAAATGGATGACATTTTCAAAAGCTTTAACAGCATCATTTATCTCTCTCGGATGTTCTTTGTATGAGATGAGTCGATATCATGTGACTGCAGTTTTCAAAAATTGTTGGGATCTTTGTCACGATCTGAATTCCAGGAGCACTCTGCTGTACACCTGAGACCTTTTCGTCTTCTTCTTTTTCTCTTTTATTTGACGTCCTTTAATGGTAGTAAATCGGTTAAGTTCTGTCATGTTCTCTCTCTCTTTCTCTGACGTCAGTTTGCAGTATGTATTCTTTAGCAAATCAATCCCCTTTTTTGTCTTGTTCCTCCGTGGCGCTGTATTGTATCAGCAAATGAGTAGGCCTTCCATTCCTCTCGTCTTTTTCTTGCGACGTTTGTCCTACTTTCTAACGGGGTCGATTGCTCGAGACGTCCCGACTGTTAGTTATGTTTCTCAGCAAAGTGCTGGAATCACATTTCTCTCTCTCTCTCTCTCTCTCTCTCTCTCTCTCTCTCTCTCTCTCTCTCTCTCTCTCTCTCGTGTTTCGTATAATTAAAAGAGTAAGCTTGTTTTTACCCAGATTTCGACGGTTTTGAATAGCTTGGTTTACTGAGCAAACGAATACACTCTATGATTTTCTCACGAGGAAAAAGGAGTCATTCACACGCAGCATTTAATGGAATAATCCTAATGATAATAAAAAAAACAACACAGTTTTAAAGATGAAAACCGATCTAACCTTCGAAAGTATTTTTTTTACCTCTGACATTTCCTTTACTCTTCAAAAAGACCACTTGTGCCTAAATTCTCCAGCTTCCGATAAATCCTTGTGGTCGGTGGCTCGGAATGCCACAAATATTGAATAATCTATGAGCATCTCTCTTCGTATCAATTCCACTTCAATTTTTTGGTTTCTGGAGTAAAATTGCAGCGATAAACGAGCAATACTTATTCTTTGATGATATACGTGTATTAGCTCTTTTTTTTAAATTCCTCGTTTCCTCTCACCGGTAAAATGTTGGTGATGGAAAGTTAAAGTTAAGTATATCTTAGTTTAACCAGACCACTGAGCTGGTTAACAGCTCTCCTAGGGCTGGCCCGAAGGCCCGAAGGATGAGACTTCTTTTTACGTGGCTAGGAACCAATTCGTTACCTAGCAACGGGACCTTTAGCTTATTGTGGAATCCGAACCACATTATAGCGAGAAATGAATTTCTATCACCAGAAACAAATTCCTCTTGTTCTTCACTGGCCGGGCGGAGATTCGAACTCGCGACCAATAGACTGGTAGCTGAGAACGGAACCCGCTCATCCAGCGAGGAACTGGTGATGGAAAGTACCTTAGAGTATTTCTATTAATATAACTACTATTTCTTTTTTTCTCTTCCTTTAGGGAAATAAGCTCATTGTTAAAAAGTAGAGAAAAAATGCATTCTTTGTAGAGCTCTTTGTTTATATCAGATACTAATATAGATGAAATACATGGCGATCTGTAATACATGTGTGCGTGTTTATGTTAAGGACTTTTTATTTCACTGTTCTATGTTTGTGTACGACATATAAGGATATCGAGGTCCATTCGCCCTCCTACATCACACATGACGTAAGTTTGTGAAGTTAATTGATTCTTATAAATTAAATATGACTCACCCTTTTGTTATTTTTGTAATCTGACGGTGCAAGAGCGTAGGCCTTTTATAGATATACGTGGATTGCATAAATAGAACATTTTTATTACAAATGAGTCATTTTAGACCACAAAGTGTTTTCAGCGTTGACTTCTGTAGCCATTAGTGAAGAATGTTTATAGTGTTGAATAAATAAATCAATCATTTGCTGTGCTATGTTTGACTGTTGATCTTTGAGTACTAGGAACGTCTTGTCACGGTATTTATAAAGGATACAAGTATCAATAGTAGTAATTTTTTCTTTTACAGCAAAGGTCTTGAATGCTTTTCAAAATGGTGCTCAGTAAAGATGTTTCTACTCATAATCGTAATTTTCCTTCTATTTATGTGCAGTAAACAATAAAAAAGAATCTCCATATCTCGACGTTGCTCTCTATGATAATATTCATTTTTACTCTTCCTCTATGTCATTTCTTCATTGTCTCTTTGGTAAGTACCATGCGTCACCCGACAGTCGTAATCCTCATTTGCAAATGTGATGCCAGCGGTCAGCTTGAAAATCATTTTAATATCTTACTATATAGACTGAAAGAATTTCTACCGGCAACTGATAACTAAACTATCTTTCAGTCTAAACACTGTACATACAGAAAATTTCATGGTGGCAGTACACTGAAATTTACTTTACAAAGAAATACATCAAGATAAGTTTGTCTCAGAAAAGCCAGCATAACAGAAACAAAGGATTCATTTGCGCTTGAGGTGCAGCGGGTGGGGGAGTGGCGAGTTCATGCAAAATAAGGTATAATAGCACTGTTCGACATTCCAACCGACTTGTCATTGTCGCGAGTTTTGCAGCAGCCATTATTATATCAAAGTGCTCGTTACATAATTCTGCATATATACATATTGGGGATATAAAAATGCTTGTGCATGTGAATGTGTCTGATAAGTAGAGTGAGGATTATCTAATGGACCAAATGAAGACCAACAGAGGGCCTCCGAAAGCAGACGTGGAATGGGGTAGAATCTTAGGTACGTACGATCACTAACGCAGTACCACGTTGATGTTTTTCGGAACAAGGAAATGGTTAAGGGGAACAAAGTCGAAGAGTTCAGTAATTACAAGACACTGCATTCGCTCATGTACAGAGAGACAGCGTTCGTAGGCATATACATAAATGAGGGACTTTCACAGATAAGAACAATTTTCATCATTAAAATAACAGGAACATAATTAATTACAGTGTAGATGAACTATGATATGATTTATATTTCATTTGTCCTAACCTTTACCCCTTCCCTGAACACTTTTAGATTAAACCCTATATACCAGCCAATTATCGTCCATTCTTTCCATATGGCAGGACAGTCTAATGAGAGTGCTCCGCCCTTTCACCTAAGCAAACATTTTTGCCACTTCTTTATATCACAACAGCTCTCTCCCTATCAGTTGTTCTTTTGCGTGCACATACACACTATACATATATATGTATATATATATATATATATATATATATATATATATATATATATATATATATATATATATATGTGTGTATATATTCAGATGTGATATAAAGAAGTGGCAAAATGTTTGCTTAGGTGAAAGGATGATGCCGAGTCTCATGAGACTTTTCGGCCATGTGGAAAAATGGACGGGGTGATTGGTTATAATTAGTGTATATATATGCTATATATATATATATATATATATATATATATAATATAATATATATATATGTATATATATATACATATATATATATATATATATATAATATATATATATATATATATATACATATGTGTGTATGTATGTATACATATAAATATATATATATATATATATATATATATATATATATTTATATATATATATATATATATATATCACATCACAATGATACTATATATTTAAACTTATACTAAAAGCTTTTCAGGCTACAAGCTATTTTAGTTCAGAAATCCTTGTCATATTCACTATTCAACTTTACACTGCCGAAGGCCACGAAATATAATAAATTCTATAAGCTTACAATAGGATCGTTGTGAAAACCAGTGTTACGAAACGATTTAGGGACATTGGTACTAATTACATTCTCCTATGATAAGAGTTTAGTCAACAGAACCTTCCTTTTTGTATGGTGATCGCTGGCGCTGATCTTTTTGTTGCTGCTATTCTTTCCAATGTTTCACGGTATTTTTGCCGGTCCCTCTAGGTCTCTGTCTCTATTAATGGCCATGATTAAATGAAATTACTTTATCAGGAATTGTAAAAATCCATATCATCAGACTGCGCAATAAAGAACTATTTTTTCCAGCCAGTTTGTCTCAAATGGTTTAGACCAAGATTCAGACTTGCTTATCTGAGCAGTTGTGGACGAGGCCGTGCTACTGTGTGACACTTGACGAGGGCTCGGGCACTAAAATATTTAGTGTCCTTTTATAGTATCAACGAACATGCTCATTAGCCAAAGAAGACTAGACATGATAGTGGAGCTGTTTGACATATTATTATGCACAAGGTTATATTCATCAGTCAAGATACGAACTTTTTTATTTGTGTCCAGTTTTTATTTAATGCATAAGTACAGTTGTAAATGTCTCAATAGCTGTTTTAAGCGTCTCGGACTTTTCAGCCCTTCATAAATCATTTTATTCTTTTTATCTAACCAGTCAGTGATCTATTTCAACTTGATTTGAAAGAATTCGGGAAAAGTTAGAGTATTACTCTTTACAAAAAACAAAAAACAAGAAATTGTCGTTGACTCAGCAGTTGTTCTGTAAGGATCCAAGATTACCTTCTTTAGAACACCGTGATCCTGTTCCCCATCCACCTACGCAGCACTGAACACAGCCTTACCTCTGAATATGCTACTAATGAAAAGGTTGTATTGGTCAGTTGGCATTTTAAATTAACAGTGATATTTTCAAAAGTGTTAACAGGAACGGGAATTTTTTCATCAACTCCCTCTGGAAAGTTTTTTACCTTTCTCAGGCTGAATTGCTCCGAAATTCTTCGTGCCTCTCCTTTACTCTCGCATGTAAGCGTAAGCAATTCTTGTTTAAATTTCCCCTTCTTACTTGATTCTAAATCTGCCTTTTCGTATTGGAATTCAGTTTGTCTGCATCTTTGTCAAGCAGCTTTTTTAGTTTCTCGGTGTTTCTCTCTGCTTGTTGTTTTCCTCGCTGTGCCTTTCTCTTTCCTCGTACAATAGTTAACTGTAACTGTTTAGCTTCTCGCTTTTCTCTTCTCTACAATTAACTGCAATTGTTTTTCTTTTAGGTTACACCTTCTTTATTTATTTTCTGAACTGAAATGGGAAATCAAGCATCTTTCCCATTGCCTCTTCACACTGGCGCTTGACAAAACTTTGCCAACTTTAGTAGCAGTGTCAGGCAACTGCTACTGTTTCTTTGTAGCTCTCGCGAGGAGCTCTAAAAATATCAGCATTCAATGGGATCTTGTCTAACGAAACAAAAGGAAACCATATAAGAAAAGCCAAGATATTCTAACAGATCAAACCTCAGTATGGCCTACTTAATGGTTTTGTTTTACTTGAAGTATCGACTAAGGTAAAACGAAAAAATGAATTCTGCATTGTTACTCGATATCTAGATCTCCACTGCTTCTAAATGGTCTAAGTAACTCCTTGAGTCATGCAAAGTTTTTTTCCTTACTGAGATCATGGGGCCCAAAACTCGGTGAAAAAGCTTCAAGCAAGGCCAAACATACCTCACGAATGATTCACACGATTGTCTTAATGACACAAAGTAAAGGTCTAAAAGTGCTCCCGAACGACAACGAGAAATGGTCTAACAGAACTTCCGAGGGGTGGTTCGAACGAGTGACCGCTGAGCAATGCTAATCCGTCAGATTCGAGTTAAGAATAAATCTTGTAGTCAAGGCCTAGTTTGAATCGCCTATAGAAATACCAGTGGGATATCCAGAAATATCTGCGAGAGGGCTCAGCACGCTACGCGTCATTAGTACATTGAATGACCTTAAGGTGGCGAAGTGTTAGTCTATTAATAGGCACGAGTTACTGGGTTTCTTACCTTATTTCGCTAAACGCAGATCCAGCAGAAAACAACCTCTGGCAAAGACTGTCGTAGCTGTGACTTCGAAATCAGACTCATCTGTGTGCTCTCGTATCATTGACCTTAGTTGAAAACACCAAATATTTTTAACTCTAATATACAAACAAAGGTAGTGATGCTGTTACCACCGAGCGCAACTACGAACTCTAGAAAACGACTGTCACGTACACCTTTGACGTAAGCAAAACTTTTAACTTCGAGAATGATAAGTTAACAGGGAAGTGAAAATATAAACATACTAAAGCGTAGGTACCCCTAGTCACTAGGCACTAGGCACAGCGGAACAGTCTTAGTGATTTTGATAGCATTTCCAATTACGCGCTTATGAGTGAGAAAAATGTTATGGGCATAACAATTTTTCCTACACACACACACACACACACACACACACACACATATATATATATATATATATATATATATATATATATATATATATATATATATATATATATATACATATTATATATATATATATATATATATATATATAAATATATATGAATATATAATATATACATAAATGCCTATATGCATATATATCTTACACTCAGCATTTAACTTTTCAGACCATGATATGAATTATAAATAGTGACATAAAATGCCTTATGGCCAAGATATAATATCTTACACTCAGCAGTTTAACTTATATATAGACCATAGATTATGTTCACTAAATATACTGTGTATATATATATATGTGTGTGTATATATATATATATATATATTTATACACATATATGTATAATGTATATATATATATATATATATATATATATATATATATATATATATATATATATATATATATATATATATATATATATATAATATACACCAGAAGACTTTTTCCCTCTAGGACGGTGGCACCAAGTGTTGCCCTTCCGGGTTTCAACAGTCTTTTGAAGGAGGTAGCTCGCGCCGTGAAAAAAGCTACAGAAATATTGAAAGACTGTTTTTATACCAAAAATCCCAGAAATAAACTAAAAGTCATAGTTACCGAATAAAAACAGATATTTTTTGCACCAAAGTCAACAAATATTAATAGAGCGACATTGTTTCGATAACCGAAAACACGAAAACACAAATTTATTTAAAGACGTTCTCTTTGTACTCAAAATAATACTGATCAACTGAAACACACGTGTTTGAGCTCAGAGCATTACATTTTATTTGATCAAAATTAAGCGTATAGCTGTGTAGGTAAAGGTCAAAGATTGAAGCCTTAGGAAATAAAGGTTTTCTAACGAGATATTATTTTTTTTTTATTATTTCGTACGAGGTGAAAAGAGTAGATGAGAGAGAGGGAGAGAGCGAGAGAGAGAGAGAGAAAGAGAGAGAGAATTTTTGGTTATTTTTCCTTCCTCCGTATTACTTTTGAAAAATGATTCTGTGAAATCTCTCCGGGAAAGACTGTCCTGTCGAAATGTTTCGTTCGATTTTCATAACTCATCGCCTGATATTGTTAAGGTTACATTTCAGAAGGAAGCGAACTGCGGCCTCGACCCAGATGTCCTCTCACAGATCCCGAGCTTTTGCGTCTCGAAAGTGAGAGAGAATTTATGAACACCGAGTATTGATTTTTTTTTTTTTTTTATCTCCTACATTTTCTACCTCCTCTTTGCCTTCGATCTGTTTCTTTTTCCTTCCTTCTCTCTCCCCCCCTTCGCTGCCCTGCTTTTCCTCTCATTCGCTTTGACCTCTTTTGCCCCGTCATCACAACGCCAGACCTCAGGTTTCAGCCCCTAAAAAAACATGACAACAAAAAGATTCAACTTTTCGTCGCTGGTTTTTTCTACGACTCAATAAGTCCAAAAAGGCAGCTAGTCTACCCCTTCCCCCATATACCCCGCCTCTCGCCCCTTCTCTCCCGCCTCCGTTCTCTCTCTCTCTCTCTCTCTCTCTCTCTCTCTCTCTCTCTCTCTCTCTCTCTCGGTTTCGACGAAGATAATTGCGTAGTTGGTTTTGAACAAGTGACAATATTTTTGCTGGTGAACATTTCGTATGGGTGTTTATCACGCTCTGTCCTATGGATCTGTTTTCGTTATTTCTGCTTGATTCAGTTTTTCTTTTACTTTCCTTTCATTAGGGAACGCTTTAGAGCATCTCATTAAGAATTATTCATCAGTTTTTACAATGGCATAAAAGTTATTAGAGCTTAGAAAGCGAAGTAAAGTACATTTGTCCATATTATTATTATTATTATTATTATTATTATTATTATTACTGCGCAGTCTTTTGAAACATGCAAAAAGGATGAATAGAACAAGGAGGAGTCTGAGTGATGTCACTGAAGAAACGGATATTCACAAATTCCTTGGGGACAATATTAGAGACAAGAAAATGCGAGCCGTATGCAGGGTTGTCGAAGGTCTTATGCCAGACTTTCACGCAAATCAAGAAGTAGGTTTGAAATAATTGTGTTCAGAGAGGGAGGAAAGTAACAAAATAAGCAACAAAATTCAGTATTAGACTCAGCAGACTAGACTAGAAGGCACTGAAGTAACAGTTGAGGGTATGTTGCCTGCATCGGCCTGGCGTCATTGTCACCTGAATTGAAATCGTCTGAGGGCAAGTTCGGAGAAAACAAAGGAGCTCAGTGGATGACAGACATAATATATTTGTGGAAAGATGTCTCACTGGAATGGGCACCCTATACGCCTATTATAACCCAGCCCCATAGAAGAAATGGAACACGAAGGAAAATGAATAGGCTCTAGCATGAGAACCCATAGACCTGCCAGTTAGGAACCAGTTAAAAACTGAAGCAGAAAGAGAATTCCACAGTTTGACAGCATGGGAGAGGAAAATAAGAACAGGCTGACACTAACTAAGGAGTACTAAATTTGTCTAAATTGTTAGACTTCCGTTCAGATAAGCTCACAAGATAAAGATCGTAAGGGTAATTCAAGCCTGGGTTCGATTAGCTGAAGAAGGAAGGGGGGTCTAAGAAGGATAAATATGGAGGGTTGTGAAATTAGCAAAAGCAGGAACTGAGAAAAGGTATAACCATATACTAATACCTGCATCTTTTTTACCACTCACTCTCAATGATATTTTGCTAATATCCCCGACTTCGTTCAGGAGGCCAACTGAAACCTTGACCATGTTATTCAGCATAGTGAAGCCATTGCATAGCAATCTCAAGATTCCATTATGACTCATATAACGGTCAGACTGTCTTATCTGGACTGACATACACAATATGTCATAGGGACGACAGATACAACGTGCCAAGATAGGGTGCTTGTGTACTCCTGGTATGAAGCTGAATGACAGCGCCAGAAAAAAAAAAGAAATAGAGGTGAAAAAAGGCGAGATGACTGCATGCCGTCAAAATATGCCTCAGAGGCATATCTTGAGTAGTTGCTGCCAAGATATTCATCGTCCGGATTGTCAGACCTTAAAGAAATCGCTTTAGGCTTCCGGCGAGGAATTTCACTTGCTTCTAAAACGAGGAACGGCCTTCACCTTTGGCATTTAGACCATTGCAAATCCATTGCAAATGAAAGGAAAAAATAAGCGGAATGAAGTAAAAATAAGACTAAAACGTAAAGAAGACATGACATGCTTAGGATGCCAAGTAGGGCAAGGTAAAACAGCCCGTTATCAGATCATGTTTCAAATAGTAAACTTTTGAGTCACTTGGAGTTTCAGCGGGGCAATGAGATCTTGCACTTCACTTTATATTTCTTTTCGCGCCATTTTCGGTCACAAGATAAATACACCTCGAGATTTTCTCTTATGGGTCTTTATAGCTTCACCTTTACAAAGCTACTTGGCGGTTCCAGTTTTCATCAAACAATAGATCATCTAAAGTATAACAGGATTTTAATCGCTGGTAAGGCACCTGCGTAGTTCCGCCACCAGAAAACCACAAGGCAGCCACGATTTTCATCATGTATTTTTCATCTAAAGTATGCCATGACGAAACTCAACTACGCCGTCTCCTTCTGGTGAGATTTGCCAAAGATTAGTCATTAGTACGCAAGGAAATACTCTGCTACCTGTTTGATAAGCGTCGCAGCTGGGGGTAATGAGAAACGTCCAGAGCAGACGGATGTTCTTCTGCGATATCTTCGGGGACGTATTAAGTCTACATAGATTAGGTGACGGGGAGTGATGAAATGGCGTTACGAAAGCGGAAATTCGCACTAAGAGCTTTTCCGTGAAGTGGAATTCCTGAGAATCACAGCAGGTTGGGACATTACTTATAAGCGCCGCGCCATCTTGCCTTCCGTGTTTCGTATTTTCCAAATGTTTTATTTCTGTCCATACGTGGTTTATCACTTTATTTTAATACGATTCTTTTAAATTCTCATTTATCCTTACCGTTATCTGCAAGTCTGTTCCAATAATATTCTTGTCTGATTTAGAAGCAACCTCGACGCCCAGCCCTATTTTTCTTTTATTTCAATCTCAAATGCATTCATCACTATGAATAAAAAGTAAGAGATGTGGTCACGGCTAAACGGTCGCACGTCACATTTTGCAAATATCGGCTTCGGGCCAAAGATCAATCCATACTTGGACCCAGGCCAGCTTTCATGCGTACCTCGCGGGGAAAAATTACTGGGGCTTATCATCGTCAGTGTTATTATTATTATTATTATTATTATTATTATTATTATTATTATTATTATTATTATTATTATTACATGCTCATCAATTATCTTCTCCAATATTTTTGGGAGACCTATTTAAAAGGAATCCTGTGGTGAGATGCATATCACCGAAATTCCTATGAAATATAATTAATGTTACTGAAAACTCTTCACTAAGAAATCTGTAAAAGGATTTGGTTTTGCTGTATATAGAATTAACATATATATATATATATATATATATATATATATATATATATATATATATATATATATATATATGAAAAAATGTAAAAGAGGAAGACAGGGCTGAAAGACGCAACGTATTTTAAAATGAATAAAAGAAAATAATCTGACTGCGTCGTGAATGAATCGCAATTTACAAAGAAATAAATGAAAAAGGCTTTTATTATTATTATTCAGAAGATGAACCCTATGCATATGGAACAAGCCCACAGGGGCCATTAACTTGAAAATATGGTGTTCATTTGAAAGAAGTAACAGAAGGTAATGGGAAATGCAGAATAGGAGATCAGTTATTAGAAAAACAGATAAATTAATAAATAAATAAATAAAAATGTAAGTAAATGATTAAAATACCAGTATGATTGTGTCAAGGTAGTAATGGATTGAACTTCTGAAGTCCCAGTTGCACGACATCCTCAGTGTGGCTGTTTCACAGTTACCGATGAGCAAATAACCATTCACTTGTAAATAAAAATGATGAGAATAAATTGAACTAGGCGAATTCGAGTCAAGGGAAGCAAAGGAAGTAATGAAATCGAAGCAGAGTGAAGTTAAGGGAGGCATCGTTGAAGCTTATTTTGGGTAGTGGCTTCATATTTAATAGACGTTTTGTGAGACAGATTGACAGAGAGAGAGAGAGAGAGAGAGAGAGAGAAGAGAGCGTTCATTCTCTTTTTAGTTCTACAAAATCTGTTTGCTTCAAAGAAATACTTTTTCTAAGGTTTAATGACTGCATTTAAATCTTATGTCCATAATTTCTCATTTTTACATATTCCGTTTTCCGGAATATTAATTTTGTGGTCAAATTGAATAACAGTAGTAATAATTTTTCTAATTTTGAAACGATGTCAAATGAACAATGAACTATATTCGAAATTTACTGCTGTCGATCACTGATATTTCATGATTTCATATTTATATCAGACAAACATAAAAAAAGGGACTCCAGAATTCTTCGATATTGCTCTAAGGAGAGGTGTATATATGAAAGCAATATAACAAAGAACATACAAGAGCAAAGTTTGAAAGGAGGCTCAAGATTTCATTTCATTAATTATAGAAAATAGAATTTGCTAGTTAGCGCTAGGGAACTTTCAAAACAGACTTGCTCATTCGTGTTGGCGAATTTTTGTGGTACTGGAAATCGAGCAAAAATAAACAAAGGGTCAACTGCTAAGCTAAACTGAAAATTTATTGCCAATATAAAAATTAGACTTACATTTTAATGGAAACAATAAGGGTTCAATTGACATTTTAAGGCCCTGGGTAAAAGTACGCATGCATTTTCAAACTGATATCAAACTTAATTAGCCTTTAAACACTGAACTTTTAACAACAGCAGCGGTACTATATAACCGAGAAAGAGAAGGTTTCCAAAGACCTTTCAACAAAAGCTGATTTTACATGGAAACACCATAATATTTAGAATAGCGGACCTGTTTTCCATCAAAGAAGAAGAGCCCTGCAGAACTGAAGACGTAAAGCAATCGACGAACCCAAATTATATAAAATCCTAAAGGCTGTGATAGGTAGGACTTTTTGCATTTATGAAGGAACAATATGATCGACTTTGGTAAAGTAAGATGTGGACCTACCAAAAAAACCTTGGATAGAAACCCTCCCGGAAAGTCCACGGACCCTGGATGCTGAAACTAGTTTTAAATGGCTGAAACAAGAGATCTTTGGAAGGTCTGTGAGCAAGTGTCAGTGGGTCACTATGTGGTTCGTTGTGTCAGTTGGTTGAGTTAGTACTAAAACTTGGCAGAGATTTTTAAGGCAAGTATTAAAGGATAAACTTCCTTTAGACATTTCAAAATTTGCATTGAAAACAGACTTACGCTTTAAAATCAATATTATTGCTTGATAACAATCCTAAGCAGGTGGACTTCCGTTTCAAGTCTAGTGCAATAACTAGAATCTTAAGGCAGATAGTAAATAGATTTGCATTGTATTGGTATTTTAAAGTAAAACAAACTGGAATTTTATTATATAAATATGCTTATATAACGTTATTTAAGACTGCTTCAAAAGCCCTAATGAACTCTTACAAAAGAGCGCCATTATTTCTAACATAATTATCTATGATGTTTCATAATTTAAATCTAATCAACTCCAAAGGCATCCGGTTTTGCCATCTGACAGGAAACCCTATAAATAGATTGTAAATGGCAAAAGGATGACTTAATAATCTCACAAACTCGAAGCTTTTAATGACAATCATGTCATTTTGTGATGCACATAATGTACATACTTGAGTTTATAATTTTTGGCGTCCTGGAGGAAAATCTACAAAAAATAAGTAGATTTACTTAAACTAATATGAAAAGACAGAATTCTACTGTATCTAAACAAAGGATATTTGAGAAAAAATTATGTCATTTCTGAACATATCAAATAACGGAATTAGTAGGTTGAAAGCCAGGATTAATACGCAATATACAAGTGTTTTCCGTTGTGCCATTTTGTGGAATACTAATTAGTTCAATGTTTCATATCAAATATTTAATTTAAGAGTATCTATGGTTATCAAGAATTTAATAGTTTGTAAGATATTCAAGCCGATTGCAACAAAATTGGTGCAACAGTGATATGATTATCAGTAGAGAGAGAGAGAGAGAGAGAGAAGAGAGAGAGAGAGAGAGAGAGAGAGAGAAGCAAATTTGACCACCCAGTGAACGTAAAAACTCTAGTGAAAATCAGTCAGCTTAGAACAAGAGAAATATGTTGCTAGAAAAGGACAAGCATCTAATGATATATTTGCGAATACGCAAAATTGTTCATTCAGCATAATGGAATAGCATCCCCATTCAGCTCTATGTAATAACGGGCAATGTGAATTCGTGTACTGATTATCTTTCCGATTGCCGGCAACGAACTCCATGTTTAAACGTGCTGTCGTCCAGCTTGTCTTACCACTGGTCCCCATACCTTGGTCCAAGTTTCAGAACAGTACGTAACGCCTCTATAAAGTCGGAATTTATCGTCTCTACTCTCTTACACTGCCGTCATTTCGACGGTACGGATGCAGTAGTATTTTAATGAAATGCATTTAACAGACGGAATGCTAATGAAGTAACGGTAATTCGTATTGAAAAAGAAGTAGTAATAACGCGAGATGTGTCACTGTAGGCAAAGATAAAATGTTACGTTTTTCGTAAGGTCTTTCTTCCCGGCTGCTCTGAAGAGCAAGAGCCCGTGCTGGGATAAAGACCGCCTAGTCTAAACAAAACGGCAAAAACAACAAAGATCTTTGGGGCATAACCAGTGGACTGTTGCTATCTAGTTTCTGTTTGTGGAATTATATTATGAAATTTCTGCTTTTAATTTGGCTGAACTACTGAAATTATTGCACGGATTTTCTGAATTTAATGTTTACAAACCTTGAAATCATATCATAGAATTTCCAAGTATTATGTGTTTCAAGGTATTGGAATTATATCGTTAAAGTTTGGCGGTTAACGTAGCTGCAAATGCTGAACTATACCATGTAATCCATGTAGGCTATTTAATGTAGCTGAGAATATTAATATTATACAACTAAACTCCTGCACTGAATTGATTTTAACATTCTGGAAGTATGCCGGACATTTTCTGAATTTCTTGAGCTTGAAAATTTTGAAATTATACCACGAAGTGTTTGCCTTTGATGTGCTTGAAAATAATTGAAATTGTACCTGATAATAATTTAGGGTAACTGAGCACAAAATCATGGGAATTGTGCAACAAAATTTCCACATTTAAGATGCTTGTTAATTAAGTCATTGTAAAACGAAGGTCCAGTATTTATTGTTTTAAAGTTATATCCTCTCTTCCTTTCGATGGATATATACAACGGCATTTTCCTGGTGAGGGAAAAGAGTGGGTTTTAATCTCGAAGGAATCTAGAGACCATTCCTACACAAGATGAAAGACAGTAAGAGTCACAGAAAGAGGAATTTTAACCAGAATTCCAGAGCCTTTTTTTTTTAGGAAGGAAGAAAATGCTAACAAACCAATCAACTGAAGGATTATTAATTTCCAAAGTTTATGTCTTGTTTCTACGATTGTTGAAGGAAATAAACATGGCAGCGTGTGTTTAAAATGTTGATGATTGTTATTTTTTTCATTACTTCGGTATACATTGCTTTTCCACCATACCTATAATCATAAGTAACCCAACTTTTCCACTTAAGATAGAAGAAAGCTCAAGTATTTGATAGATTTCGTATCACAATTTGACGTACAAATCGATGGGACTCGAAGCCTAAATTACACAAGTTGGCGAAAATCAGCGAACTGCCAAAAACTGTCTACTATATATAAATAGCTAAATATTATGTAAATGCACGTCCCCTCTCCCCCCGCAACATACCTAGGGACTCTGGGAACACAATAAAGGTTTGGCTTAAAGGGTCTTTTGCGAGGACATCAGTCTGCGATTTTTAAGAGATCAAACATTTCAAAGGGTATTGTGTCATCTCTCTCTCTCTCTCTCTCTCTCTCTCTCTCTCCCCTTGTCGAGAGAGGTTCTGTAGCACCAAGGTTTATTGGCAAGTGGGAGACTGAAGTAGGAGTGATGACGACAAAGACTTTTTTTTTTAATGATATATGTGGAAGGCGTGACAATTTAGCCATTCGGTTTTTATACGTGTGAAGAAGTATGTTTACGAGATTCTTATCCCTTTTACATAAACTTCAGAGACTCGCTTTTCAGTTTTGCTCAACAAATATTTTTATTTTCTAAGGTTTAGACGAACTATTTCTTCAATTAGTTTTTATTTTGGGGGAGGGGTAGGGAAGGTTTTGTTACCCAGCTGGAGCAAAATTACTGCCTGGTTTGTGTTTCGTTGCTGATTTTATAAGTTAGTAGTAACATAACGCGGTTTTTATTCAGCTGTAATCCATTATGTTAACGATAATACTTTACTTTTTTTCATTTATTTGTCATCTGCTTGTTAAATTTTGCTTTTTTAAGGCACAGAACAAAAAAACGTTTTTTTAGGCTTCGACAGTACCAAGAAAAAGTTGTTGAGTAACTGGTCCTGTTCTCTAAAATTACGCCTTTTCTTAATTGCAAAGTCCAGTTGAAGTGGGAACCCAATACTTTCAGTTGGCTCTGGCTCGAAAAGGGCGATAAGCGCGCCACTCAGATGAAGGAAGGCTGTCAGTCAGGCTGACGTTTTTGGCTATTTGGGTGTCATTGTGACCCACTGCTCTCATTCAACGAAATCGAAATGCAAAACCTTTTAGAATACCAATAAAGGTATTATATGGTTCGATCGTACGCAAGAGCAATTTGACCTTGCAGGACTATCAGTTGTTGGGTATTACCAGCACTGTTTATCATAATACTTGTCGAATGAAAAAAAATTAAGATATAATATTAGTATTTTTAATCCAAACGTACACTAAAAATATACTTGCCTTTTACTTTGGTTTTTATTATATATATATATATATATATATATATATATATATATATATATATATATATATATATATATATACTGTATATATATCGAAATCAACCTAGGATACCCCGAAAAAACAAATAACCATAATGTTATGAGACTGTTCCCAGGAGAACTCCCTGTAATAATTAATGAAGATTGCAAAGAAGCCACTCATTCAGTTGCTTCCCTGATCTTAGTGTGGCCCACTGCCACTCACACTAGACTCCTAGAATCCGATACAAGATTCTAAGCACTGGTTTTGTCATTTCTTGGGGAAAGATTGCTCGTCCCAAACCCATTTTCATTGCAGAGAGTCACGGTAACTATACCTTTTTCTCACAGGACATCAGCAAGAATGCAACTGAATGATAAGCTGGCAAGTCTTGAATTACTCATGACTGTAGCTCACTGAATACTCAGGAAATAGCTCTCGGTCATTCGATTTTTCCTTATCTTTTAATAATACTAACTGAAAATGATCTTACTGTTTGTGCGGAAAGAAATTTTTCTGCCGCAGTGTATTTAATTCCAGGTAACGCTGTTCTCTCATCTCTTGACCAGTCAGTGTGTCATAAAGAAATTTTCAGCATTTTAGAAAATTGTATATTAACTCCGCTCTTTTACAAGGCCCCTTCTCATCATCTGGGAGCAGGAAGGTGTCGCCGAATTTTTACATTTTTGGGATTGTATCTGTGACATTTCCTATCAAGAAGTCAGTGGGCTGGTCGTTCAACTTAATACGGTGATATTGTCCTCTTATATACGAGGGGGAAACAGCAATGGGTTTTGGTTCAAGTGGATTTTTCATTCGTTTGCTCGTCGTGGCAAAAAGAAAATGCAGAAAATCAGAATGAAATGTCATGTAAATTTTTAGAAAGCAGTGAGTATTTTCTACTGTGCCGTCGAACATTCAAATGCTGGGAAGAGTTTCTTACCTCATTGTAGGTATCGACTAACATTTGGGTTGTCACCCAAGAAGATTTAATTATATGCACCAATTTAATTGGGATTATTCATGTAATTTCGTGGGCTTAAAGAAGTACTCTCATTTATGAAGTAGTTGTTCTTAACTATGTCCCTTTCTATTTTCGGGATGGTACAGCATTCACTGGGATTTCTGCATCACTTTAGTTCGTCAATAGTATGCAAAATATTTCAGTCACTGGTGATAAATCTCACTTTTATCAGTTTTATCTGCCAGGATGCCTTACTTACCTTCCTCAGAGGCATTTCTACGTTCTGTTTAACAAAGAATCCCATCACCATGGCAAAGAATTTGCCGAAAGAAAAGAGTCAGATATGTTATTCATGTTATATGTCAATTCAAACTTCAAACAGGCCAGCTTCGCAACTTGTAAATATACATTCAGTAATTTCCGCCTGTCTCCACTCTTCTTATTTTAATCGCCGAGTCTTTGCAGGGATTTGAAAACACCCTATTTATCATTTCGTCGGCCAACACATGACAATGGCCACAGATCACAGTTTTGAAAAGTTAGAATTTCCGTTGTATTTTGACACACGCATCTTGAGCCAAATACTACGGACGTTTATCATATGAAGAACAAGAGCTTCTATATTCTTAGACGATGAACCCCCTATGTATATAAATCTATGTGCGCTATTCTCTCCGTGGAGATCCATGTGCCTGTCACGCCACTCATACACGTCAAACGCCCAGGTATGCCAATGGCGTACACGAAGTCACATTACCGATAGAGCTCAATGCCAGGTCTGTGTGCCAAAGAGGCTTTACTTTTGGCAAGACGGAGAGCCGTAAAGTGAACTACTTTTGCATACGGCGGCAGATTGTTCATCAAATCAGTACTTTTGTGTGTGTGTTTGTGTGTGTCTGGAAAGGGCCGGCATGTCAGTCACTCTTCTATCGATTGATTGGCTGCTCAATCGACGTGTCATTAAACAGATGACCCCCAAGTAGGACTTCTTTTGCATCAACATGTGAGACCGGTGGCGTGAGCTGATCTGTGTAATGGAAAGTGCGTACGTCCTGAATCATGCGATCTCTTCAATCTTCGTCTGTTTGCTTTAATCTTCCTCCCCCCAACCCCCCTTCCTCCTCTCTCTCTCTCTCTCTCTCTCTCTCTCTCTCTCTCTCTCTCTCTCCTCCCACATTACACACTTTTTACACAGACGTACACATATATACCTATACATACATACACACACGAACATATATATACATACATACATAAATGCAACTTATCTGCTTAGATGCTGTAAAATTGATATCCAGTGATTTTCAACCTTATGACAGACAAGAAAGGCGTTTGTAAAAATTCACGCTAAGAAAGAGGTTTGCTTCAAAATTGTGCTTGATGTGCAAAGCATATAAGAGCTCTCTCTTCTCTTTTCATTTTTCTTTTCGAGAAAATGAATCCGATCTGTTTTTTTTAATAAAGTAACTAGACTTGCAGTGTTATAATACACATTTTTTAGCATCTAGGGTCATTTTTAAATATCAGAGAGATAGAATAATAGACAGATAGAATCATTTGTCACTTCATGATGTAATTCGATTCATTTGGTATCCATCACAGAAAAGTTACAGCGTACTCTTTAATGTTTTTCATCCAGACATATGTTTTTGGCAGCTTATAGCCTAACGGCAAATCCAGTTTTGCATTGATTAACTTCATAAGCGTTTTGCACAGAAAATATTGACTAAAATACTCATGAGAAGGTATAAGACACCTAGATGAAGCACAGACATATTCTCTTTCAAAAAAAAAAACCTATTACAACAAAACAAACAAAAAATAGACCAACGTCTACACGGACCCAAAGGTCTTCGACCTCTTGAATGGAAAAGTAAGAAATCCCCTTTCCATTTTAGGCCGAAATTTATCGCACCCTGAAGCCATAACGCAAATGACGTAAAGTAGCTGAAGCCAGGGAAGAGGGAAGGTCTGCGTCCCTTAAATCACGCCAGAAATATAGCCAAAGTATCCGCGGCACGGGGCGTTTTTCTTAAGCTCGTTCCTCCTAACAACCGGCAGGTAGCTATTAGCGATGATTTTGATATACAGAAGGCCTTTGGAGGGCTGCGGACAGAATGCCAAACTATTCTGCGCAGTTGGTGCTACAAGATCATTGCAACACAACGTAACGAACGTACGGACACAAACACAAAGATACACATGGAAAAGAATTGACCGAACATTTTTCAATGTCTAGATTAAACAAGTAAAAAATGCACCTAAGTTTCTTCGCACAATCGAGTTTTCTGTAGAGCGTATAATCAAGGCCACCGAAAATAGATCTTATATCTTTCGGTGGTCTCGATATGATGCTGTATGAGCCACGGCCCATGAAACTTTAACCGCAGCCCGGTGGTGGCCTGTCCTATATAGTTGCCAGACGTGCGATTATGGCTAACTTTAACCTTGAATAAAATAAAAACTACTGAGGCTAGAGGGCTGCAATTTGGTATGTTTGATGATTGGAGGGTGGGTGATCAACATACCAATTGGCATTCCTCTAGCCTCAGTAGTTTTTAAAGATCCGAGGGCGGACAGAAAAAGTGCGAACAAAAAAAAGTGCGGACGGACAAAGAAAGCCGGCACAATAGTTTTCTTATACAGAAAACTAAAATTGAAATGTAACACGTTTTGACAGAAGGTCGGGAGAACCAGATCTACAGACCCAGTTGTACGAGGTTCAGACTATTGGTATTTAGTGTATTTCAGTAGAGGTTGGCTATACTTCCTCAGTATATTCACATTTCTGTGAGTACAAGAAGTCTTACCCACAGTAAAAGCATTCAGAAGGATTTGTAAATTTCTTAATATTTACAATGATCAGCTGGTTTTCTTCGACGTCCTACAAACAGTGGATGTTTAAATACATTTAACAATTGGCCTCCGTCTGTATCCTGTTACCTTGTATCCCTGCAAGGGAGTTTAAACATCCACAGCTTGTAGGACGTCGAAGAAAACCAGCTGATCATTGTAAGTATTAAGAAATTTACAAACAACAGGAGACAATAAGAGCTGATAAGACATCTCGTGAAATCGACAACTAGAATGATACAAGAGAAAATCAATTGTTAAGCTGATCCACCAAGAACTCCACAGCCACTGTGAGGCAGCGTGAAAACTTCAACTACGAAGATATAGTAAGTAATCCTTTGCAAATAAGAGGCAGCAGGAAACCAACAGCTAGTATGATGTAGCATCCAACCCTTAGTTAATATGAGGGACCAAACAAAAGAAGGAATAATTTAGTCTCCATGCCATGAAGGTCTTAAGTCTCCAGAGAGCAGAGGGCTTAACAAGCGATCATGGAAGAGTTCCTGAATTAAATGAAAACAAATGAAACAAAGGAATTAAATGGTTATAAAAATAGGGTCATACGTTGCCATAAAACCACGGGTCTTAGCCATAAACACAAACACCTGAAGTTGCCGTGAAAACTATGTCAATAAATGGTCATATAGACAATTGCCTCAAGTGCCTATAAAACAAAGTCCTTGAGTGACCATAAAGGCAGTGCCCCAGACGTCCGTATAGATTAAGACCGGAAATGACCATTAAAACAAATGCCTTAAGTGGTCATAAAACCAAAAGTACCCGGGGAACAATAAAAACAAATGTCTTCAGTTGCCATACAACAAGGACGTAGTTTCTACAAAATGAGGACTTGAAATACTATAGCCTAATAAATCAATGGCGTTACGTTGCCACAAAAACATTTCATCTACGTAACGATAAAAAACAAAGTTCTTAGACTGACATAGCATAAAGACCTGGAGTATTCCTAATAACAACGGCCTTCAGTTGCCGAGAAAACCATCAAAACCGTATAAATGCCATATAGCTATTCAAAAAAAAAGTGAAAAATGCGCTAAAGTTTCTTCGGCGCAATCGAGTTTTCTGTACAGCCGCTACAGCATATAATCAAGGCCATCGAAAACAGACCTATCTTTCGGTGGTCTCGGTATAATGCTGTATGATCCACGGCCCATGAAGCTTTAACCACGGCCCGGTGGTGGCCTGTCCTATATCGTTGCCAGAAGACGATTATGGCTCACTTTAACCTTAAATATAATAAAAACTACTGAGGGCCGACAGAAAAAGTGTGAACCAAAAATAGTGTGGACGGACAGACAAAGCCGGCACAATAGTTTTTTTTACAGAAAACTAAAAAGCAGTAGTCTTGAGTAGGAATTAAAAGAGGGGTCTTTAATTACCTTAAAACAATAACTCCAAGGAACACTACAAATGTCTTGAAAGGACCTAAAACTACGGCATTTAGCAGCCATAAAAAGTTTAACAGAATAAGTTTTTTGACCATTAAGGCCTTAATTGGTTATAAAAATCCTATATGTTGCCTTAAAGACAAAGGTCTTAAAGGACCATAAAAATGTCATACATGGCAAGAACTACTGTCATAAAAAATCAAACTTAAGTTGTCATATAAACAATAGCATGAATCAGTTATGAAAATTTCTTAAGTGGCTGTAATACAAAGAGCATAAATGTTACAAAAACCACTAAATTGTCATAAAAATGACCTCAAGTAAAAAAAAAAACGTCTTCCAGTGGTCATTAAAATAGACTTTAATGGTCTTTAAAACTATGGCCCTAAGCAGCCTTTAAAACTAAGGTCACGAGAGTCCATAGAGAGATTTTGAACTTTCTTAAAGTTAAAGGCCTATATATAGCTTTTTGTAAGGTCACAAACAACCACAAAACAGACTTTTACTTTACAGTCTTTCTTTTTATTTCCTCGCTTACTCTATCCTTTAATTTAGGTCTTCGCATTCACTCAAACGGAGAAGATCAACCTTATCAATTATTATACTGTAAAACTGTCTTAACTAAAGATTTTCCTAAGGATTTCTACTGTCCCTGGTACCATAATATGGAGGGCCTATAACGCCAGTCAGTTATTACCCCAGGTAACACACACCTGCTTTAGATCACGTTTAGCCGGATTTACTTCAAACGGGTTATATTATAGTCAAGATACGTGATAGCGTGAATGGTCGTCTTCGATAAACGCCGTGTAAAGTCAACACTTCCTTGTTTATTTTGTCAGTCTACTCCGGTCGAAAACATTCGGGAATTATTGAATCTAGGAGACAAATGATCGTAGACTTTTGCCGTACCACTATGTGTGTGTGTGTGTGTGTGTGTGTGTGTGTAGTTGTACATGTCTCGTAATTATCGATCCATTGAGGTTCGCTGCTTATGTACAGGGAACGTTTTGAGGTATCTCTCGCTCCAGCCCCCCTTCCCCCCCCCTTTCTCTCTCTCTCTCTCTCTCTCTCTCTCTGTTAAAAATGTTTTGATATTACGAAAATATAGGGAAAACGTGGAAGGAATAGAATCTCGTCTTCCGTAGGCAGAAACAAGTTTACCTGTAGACCCTCGAAAAGGTTACGAAAGAAAAAATGCACCAGACCAACGTCTTTGCTACTCGCCTTGGGGCTGTGAAACCTGATACACTCTGACGTTGTTGAAAATCTAGTTTTGGGTCTTGGTGAGTGAAGGCTGAGAAGTAAGTCTCCTTCTCGGTTATAGACCGTGGTGTGGTTTAGGATGTTTGGAAGGGAATTCTCTGGCTAGCAGGGGCCTCTGCACATTTTCACCAAATCAGCGAGTTACGTAATTTACTACTGCGTTGCTACAGGTGGCAATGACATCGGCACTGATAACAATGCTGATGGCATTCGTGTAAATGACAGCGAAAATGATAACACTGTCTCGTTGTTAGGTCTTAAGCCGTTACATACCCTTGCCTAGGGTGGTCTGTAAATGTGGTGAGGTTTGAAGGGACAAAGAGCCATGGTCTGGACCGCTTGTCTATAACAAGCTTGGTGACGTTTCAACTCATTCATATTCATTACAGTCAACATTAGCAAGAACTGCTGAAACTCCTTTCGTTTTTGCCAAAATAAAAACAACGATGAAATACGCATTCGTAAGCAATTATTACTGATATAATAATTGCTCACGAACGAAGTAGTAAATTACGTAACTCATTGATTTGGTGAAAATGTACAGAGGCTCCTCCTAGCCAGAGAATTCCCTTCCAAACATTGGCCAGAAGTGATCATTTGCCAAAAATAAACATTTGCCAAAGGTGCAACAAAAAAATTTTGAAGCGTTCTTTCGCTCCCAGTCTGCTAAAATAAAGTAAAAAAATACATGAAATATTTTTCATTTCTTTTTAACGGCATTGCTCAGCGTTCTGCTGCAGCAACGGAAGAGCGAGAGCCTCACATGAGACATTTAATGCGAACAACAAACGTTAATCAATAACGTCCTACGCACGCGTACAAGGAGCAGACACTTCGTCACACGTCGCAGGTAGAAAAAAAAAGTGTTAACATCACCCCAAGGCTAGCACTTTTATTTATTAGTTCCCTGAATAAGTAACTGTATATGACACGTTTGGATTTAGTAAACGAATGCTGAATATAGTGAATGCTGAATATAGAGAGCTGTGAAGGGTGATACATACGTAGACACTACGTCACACGCGGTCTATATCACGAGAAGCACCCCGTAGGGCTTTTCACTGACTCACGAAAGTGCTAGACCGTTAAAAACTTTGTAGAATTTTTGTTTTTTGTATTTCTTTTTTTCTACCAATGCGCCAATAGGTGCAGTATGAACATTTCTGAGATATTGCACCGTTTTTTTTACCATGAAGATTTGATCAAGTTTTTTGTGTTTTATGAACAATTTAAGAACGTTGTCAATAACAACCATTCACAGACATGAACAAACGAACTTGCGAGAAGGCAGAAGTGACCAAGTGTAATTAACTACGGCATAACAGGAAGCCTACCTAGTTATCATCTAGACGCTGGTGTGCGAAATCCATCGATTCGGGATTCTAGGTTCTATTTTGCCTGCCGGCGCCATTAACGATCTACGTAAATTCTCGCTAGCGGTATCTTATCGACTGTGGCATTTTCCTCTCCTCTTGCGATTTTTGTGCGAATCTGTGACGCAGTCATCGAGGCACCAATAGCCGCCAAAGCTACGAAAAACATGCGTCCAATGCAATAAGTTTATCGAATTTATCTCCCGAAACACTGCGTCAATTTGGATTCAGCAAATATTTGCGTTATTGTAAAAGGAAGACACATGTTATCGTTCCCGTGTCGCCCGGCGGGATTCCTGCCTGATTTAACTGGTAAAATCCAGTCTCTCTCTCTCTCTCTCTCTCTCTCTCTCTCTCTCTCTCTCTCTCTCTCTCTCTTCTCTATGCGCTGCGACTCAGTTATTGGAGTAGAAACATAAGATTCCGTTTTCTGTTGTTTATAGGATATGAAGGGGGACTACCCTAGGCGTAAGATCTTCTGCTTAAAATGAATACGCTAAGAAAAAAAATGTCCCAGAAACCTTAAATTCCTATTATGTCCTCGCTCTCTTATCTTTTTCTGAGCTTCTGGTAATTCACCATTGTGTTTTTGCATACACTTTTTTCTGAATTATGGAGAAGCTCCTGAGCGTGGTTGTTCTCGCCCTCTTCCTGTAAGCCTTATCATAATTATGATGTCCTACATCGTTTAGTTTGATCTCCACGTTCTTACTGGCTTCAGAACAGGTAGGGTATGGGTAAAATAACTTCAAGTGATATTCATGCTGAACAGATAAACTCTAAGCCTTGTGACTTAGCAAATATAAGCAAAACTGGCAGTTAGTTTTCAATCTATTTTCAGTCATTTTATAGTCTGTTATTTTCAACGTGAACTCATTTTCATTGACTCTTGGCTTATGCGAAGGATATCCATCACCGAAAGCCCAGCTTTTCATCACCGTTGACGGGAAACACAGAGGAAATAAGAAATCCTATATTCTGGAATTCCACATTCTGGAATTGTATGGTCAAACCAGTCAAACCGGTTGATAAGAACCATAATGAATTACGAGTACCGGCAACGCATTGCGCTGAAGTAGCACACTGACTTTTTTTTCCTACTTCATTATCTCAGTTCATCTGCCATAGGGCTTCCAACACAAAGGGAGAGGTCATTAGTGTTATCAAAAGGTCTCCAACACTTTAGAATGTCTATGAAGTGGCCCTATCTGAATTATAAAGTGGTGAGGTAATCGCCTTCGAGTGGACGATGAAGTAGATAAAATGTATGGCTAGTACCGGAAATTGGTTTACACCGGAGTTTTATTATTATTATTATTATTATTATTATTATTATTATTATTATTATTATTATTATTATTATTATTTGAAGTTGCAGTAGTAATATAACAGGTAATAATGTTATTACAAATGGCTTTTCATGACAGTTTCTCAGCACCTTTATTTATAATTATTAGTTATGTTATTAACTAGAAAGAAACAAAGAAAGAGACAAACAAATAAAACAGTATGAAAGGCCTCTTTCTGTCACTACAATGGAGAAGTGCGCAAATACAAGCCTACTACGCCTAGACAAAATTTAAGTTTTGTTATTATCAGTTCTATATTACCCAGAAAGAAATATGTGTTCTAAGCACAGTAACCTCAATGAAAGTTATAGTAGTAGCAACAGTAATGGCGATCTAGGAAGCAATACTGATATCGCATTGCCCTGTTTTCTGATTGTCAGTAAAGAAATACTATTGCCATTATTAGATTTAATATAGTTATTCCCGGCAGAAGCAATCCTGGCGTAGCTTTCATATTTTCTTTTCCTAGACATTGCAGTGTCATGAAACACTTCGCCAGTACGGACAATTTACATTCTTCCTTACAATGCATTGATGTCAATACCAGGGGTATCATCAATAAATCTGAAGAATTCCTGGACTGGTTAAAGAATGAGAGAAAAGATTGGGAGAGGGTGGAGCTGGGGGAAGGGGGCTATCAGTCTGACAAAGCCGGAGAGAGAAAAAAATTCATCTTTGTTTAGAGGAAAAAAAATGGGAAGGAAGGAGGAGGGAGGTAGAAAATTTCAGCCTTGTTGAGACAGACACACAGACAGACCAAGAATAAAAGAGAGAGAGAGAAGTTAAGTGTATACCTTAGTTTTACCAGACCACTGAGCTGATTAACAGCTCTCCTAGGGCTGGCCCGAAGGATTAGACTTATTTTACGTGGCTAGAACCAATTGGTTGCCAGCAACAGGACCCTACAACTTGTGTGGAATCGAACCACATTATAGTTGAAATGAATTTCTATAACAGAAATAAATTCCTCTAACTCTTCATCAGCCAATGGGGAATTGAACTCCGGTCCATCGAGTGACAGTCCGCAGCTCTACCGACTCACCCAACAAAGAGCTGAGAGAGAGAGAGAGAGAGAGAGAGAGAGAGAGAGAGAGAGAGAGAGGATGACTTAATCACGCTAAAAACTCTTTGGACTGGCAAGACTGAAGCTTTAAATGAGGCATCATATATTATTAATGAAAAACGTTATTATCGACAACAGGTGTTAAAGGCAGTAATAACTGGTGATAACTGAAGTGGCCCAGAAAATCGGCCATCTGTGTATGTCATGTTTCTCTCTCCGGTCTTATGCATTTCAGTAAGTGTCTGATGATAATATTTCGAATATTCTAAATGCTACAGAATAGTTTAATTGTCTTCCTTGAAGTTTAACCCTCATTTTCAAACTAAAGAGTTTATTTTGGAAATAAAGCCACCTTCATTTTCTGATTTCAGCATTTTTTTTTCGTTACCATGCTTCTTAGAAATCGATCTCCTCTCCACATTTTACACCTTTTCAAAGTTTGGCCTCTTCTTCATATTCCCGACTACTTATCGAAATTTAGCCCATTTTAATATTCAAGCCACGCTTTTAACATTTAACCCATTCCCATATTCTAGCCTCGTTTTTCATGTCAGTCTCATTCGCACAAGTGAGCCCCCTCTCCATAAAGTGAGCCTCCCTCTCCATACTTTTGTCACCTTTTCAAAGCTCAGCCGTTTTCATCTGTCAGCAACATTTTTTTCCTTTAATATTTTTCCATATTTTCAAAGGTGTGTCTCGTGTTTCTATTTCTGCTTTCCTTTTAAGGTTAGGTCACCTCAAGTGCAAATCCTATTTATTAACATTTTTATTTCCAGTTTTCTAGGCTTTGCAACATTTTCGAAATTTAATAACAATTTTGTAAAGAATAACGTTTTATTTCAGTGATTAGTCATCTTTTCAAAGTTAGGCCTACTATTTTATTGTTTTGTTACCGTTTCATTGATTATCCCTAATTTTAATATTCATTCACCAAAGTTTGGTCTTTATTAAAATTTTGCTTAGCTATTCAAAGCGTAGCCGTTATTCCCAAAGCCAGCCCTACCGGACTGTTATTAGCCTTTTCAGTGTTTAGCCTCAATTCCTAATAGTCGCATATACTGATAGCAAAACTGAAGTCGCAATATGTTCGCCCACGCAAAACTTCAGCATTGGCCCAAATGTTAGCTATTTGGGGCAACATTTGTAAGCTATGTGATAAAAGTTGCAAAGAAAATGTGCTCATGTCATACGTTCGTGTACAAACATTAACCTGGGACCTTTTCAAATACTGTACTAGATCTGATCAGTCATAAAGTTAGTGAAGAATCAGAGCAAAATCTAGAAAAAAAATCATATTTTATCTAGCACGCTACCCTCGGCAATGGATCCATATACAAGTAACCTTGACCATAATCTTTTTTAGCTGGTGCTTGTGAAGGTATTACGTTCAAGTGCAGATACATGTCACACACACACACACACACACACACACACACACACACACACACATATATATATATATACACACATATATATATATATATATATATATATATATATATATATATATATATATATATATATATATATATATATATATATATATATACATATCCCAATGCCCATCGCATACCTACCCTAGTTGCAACCAACAACAGCTGATTAATTTACTGGATATATAATTTATGTAACGGTGGATCTGGTCAGTACTTGGATGGGTGTCTAGCTTTACAGGCCCGTGTGCTCTGCTGAGCACTCACTTACGGCTAACAACATAACATCACCCCAAAAATCACCGGTGAAAACCGGAATTTGGCGACCTTTGAAGCTGTCCGTGCTTGTGTTTCAGCTCCCCTCAAAGGCGGAACCTTAGACCTATTCTCTTGGCACGTGTTGTGAGAGCACACGTGGTCAGTCATATAAAATTGAGCACGCATCAAAAAAGGCGAAGTTCCGAACATCATATTCTCTCCCCAGCATTCTAAGTCGTATAGCAGCGTCCCTGACCTAAATGCGGTGATTATTCTTAATCGATAGTGTCGCTTCGTTGAATTAGGAGCAGTTCGTTTGAAGAGCAGATTGATATTCTATAACCGAAACTAGCAAATGATGATAGCAAATCAGTTTTTAACTCTTTAGCCTTTTGTTTTCAATGTAATTTCTTTAGTTGGTACTTTTTCAGAATTTTCCTTTCCCACTACAACTCGGAAACATATTGTTATGTATGTATGTGACATATTTCTTCGTGTTTTTTCAACTTGAGGCTAATCTTTCTCTTGCCATCTCATTATATTTGTGCTCGCCCACAAACTCACACAGATACATATATATGTGTGTGTATACCAAAGTGTAGAAAATCTCGGTACATAATAAAAGAAATATTACGAATATGAACATTTCTTCATGCATAAACTTTGTCAAGTATTTGAAGTAAACTTCGTCTAAAATCAGCCTTCACTCTTCATTTACTAGTGTAATCGGTGTTTTATATTAGTCTATACATTATTCTCCCAACTGGTATTATTTTAATTATTCACTGTCCCAATTTTCTGAAGCGGTTTTGCAGGTGTGTTTTTTTTTTTTTTTTTTTTTTTTTAGAGGGTTCGACAGGTGCTAAGACCTTCTCAGAAGAGCGTACAGTCTGTTGGGTTTTCCGTGGTGTTTCAGGAGTTTAAAGGTTCTACGGCTGTTTGAATTTTCTGAGAGACCTATAGTGGTTTTGGATCTCTCTCTCTCTCTCTCTCTCTCTCTCTCTCTCTCTCTCTCTCTCTCTCTCTCTCTCTCTCTCTTCTTTATTTGAGGAGGAACTCTAGGTGTTTGGAGTTTTACTTAAGAATCTTGCATAACCTGCGTCTGCACTTTCTGGGAAAACTATAGGCCGTTCAATATTTTGAGGTGCAACTGTTGTTTGAGCTTTCTAAGAAGGTTCTACATGTGCTATTGGTATTTGAACTTTCTGTTTTAAATACCCCGATGGTCTGTAGGTGGCTGGATTTTGTAAGGTTTTACATTTGTTTGGATTCCTTGATAAGTACTTAATAGTATTTGACGATTCTGAAAAGGTTCTACAGCAGTTCAAATTTCATAAGAAGACCCCACAAGTCTTTGGACTTTCCGATAGGGGTCTATCGTCATTCTGAAGTCCATCAGGTATATGGAATTTCTAATAAAATTCAGAATATTTTTATGCCTATCTGGTGAATGAATTTTCTATGGTTTCATACGTGTTCGAGAATTCTGATATGGAGCGTCAGATGATACGGTTTTCGAAAATGTTCTTCAGTTGTTTGAATTTGCTGAGAAGATCCTACCGAAATTGTCCGAGGAGTGCCTATAGATTTTGAATTTTCTGAGTCACAGAAT
Source organism: Macrobrachium rosenbergii (assembly GCF_040412425.1). Classification (NCBI taxonomy): domain Eukaryota; kingdom Metazoa; phylum Arthropoda; class Malacostraca; order Decapoda; family Palaemonidae; genus Macrobrachium; species Macrobrachium rosenbergii. Next base: position 30,691,150 of record NC_089795.1, read on the forward strand.
GTGTTTGGATTTCTTCGTAACGACTTACGTTTGTTTAAAGTTTCTGTAAATATTTTATTCCTATCTAAATTTTCTCAATAGTCTCTACTGATATTTTAACTTTTTCTTCTATTTGAGAAAAGATTAGGGGTGTTCGAATTTTTTTTATTAGGTACATGTGTTATAAGTTTTTGGACTTGCTGAGAGGGGTCTCCAGGCTTTCGAATATTTTGAGAACAACCGGGCGTTTGGATTTTTTAAGACGTTAAAAATTTTCTGCGGAGGGAACATGGGCTTCTGAACATTTTGAGGCCCTACAAGTGACTGAATATCCTTAGGGTTTAAAGTTCTATAGAGTTTTCCAATAAGGACTTTTACCATTGAAGGTTTCTGAAAAGGTTTTGCAATTGTCTGAATTTTCCGAGCGGCCTACAAACATTTTGGATTTCTTTCAGGTCCTTCAAGGATCTGAATTTATGGATTATGCTCTATTTAGGCTTAAATTAAATTTTCTGAAATGATTCCACCATGTTCGAATGTTCTTAAAGTTGTCTACAGGTATTTTTTTTTCCTAGAATAACCTGCAGAAGTTTTATTTGTGCGGTAATGGTCTATGGATGTTTTTATAGTCTAGAAAGATCTTTCGGTTTGAATTTTCCGGGAAGAGCCTCAGACAACTCTCGTAACTCCTTTGTCTTGCAGCCTTGCGAGAAAAAACATAAGATATTGGCAAAGATATAACCAAAAACATTCTGATAACTAACCATTTTCTCATGGGTAAAGTTCAGTGGTTCCAGAAGGAGTCTTTTCAAGGATATATACTTTTGAAATTTAAAGCATATATGAATTTTTACTTAGAATTCACCAAAAAGAGCCTATCATTGAGTCTACTAATTAAATCATCTCTATATTGGCCTGATTTTTTCACAAATAATAGATGTATTCCTGCTCTTCTTGCTCTTACTTTGATTTTTTTTCTATCAAAATCTTCCTCCTACTTCAACTTAAACTCATTCATTTGCGATAAAGCGCATTTCCAGATCAAAATCTTAATGCAAACTCCATATAGTTAGCCAAACACAAATAGAACCATATCCCTTAATTAGAAATTTGAAACGTATAAAACACTAGCAGAATACAATACTAAGAAAATTCTCAGTTTCAAAACCTCATTTTATATTGCTTAACAATAACCGTAAATTATTGGAAATCAATCCATGCCTTTTTCCTGAATATATGTTTTAACTTCATCGCCTTCAGGCGTATTCCTCTTCTTTGCATCTGGAGCAGGAGAAAGTGTCCTCTTAGGGTTCAGTGGGAGCTGTTGCAGAGGTCTCCCTCCATTCTTCCCCCCACCCACTCCACACACACACACACACACACACACACACACACTCTTCTAGTACTATGTTATCAGATTTATCTCGCTCACTAAACCAGAGCCGCGATTGGAGTGCATCTCAAACGCTCTACTGCTAACCAGTTTCTCTCTTTATTTATTTATTTATTACTTTTTTTTTTTGGTGCCTGGTAAGTTAGAATGATAATTATTTCCTATATTAGTTTTCTGTGAAAGAAAACTATTGTGTTTTATTTGTCTGACCGTCACTTTATTCTGTCCCACCCTCAGATCTTAAAACCCCTGAGGCTGGGGGTGGCAAATTGGTATGTTGATCATCCGCCCCCAATCATCAAACATACCAAATTGCAGCCCTCTAGCCTCAGTAGTTTTTTATTTTATTTAAGGTTAAATTAGCCATAATCATGCTTCTGGCAACGATATAGATAGGCCTCCACCGGACCGTGGTTAAAAGATTCATGGCTGCCAAGCCCTTTGAGTACTATACCGAGACTACCTGGAATGACCACCGAAAGATAGATCTATTTTCCGGTGGCCTTTGATTATATTGCTGTAGGCTGTTAGAAAACTCGGTGCATGAAGAAACTGACCATTTTTGTACTGGTTTTTTGATAGAAAACACATGCTTGATGAACAATATTTCATATGTTTAACTAGGTTATAAAAGAGAGTTTCTTGTTTTATAGCCGGCCTACTGCGCCTGCCCTATGAGCCTACAGAGGCCCAGGAGGACTTCGACTTAAGTACTACTTGATAGTTTTAATGACTGCTGCAACATCAACTCCTGGAAAGTATTCCCGAAAGAGGTACGATATACTTTTTCATTAGGAAAAAAGTGCGTAGGACTAGGGTCTTTTAAAAACTATGGCAAAAAAACTTTGATTTTAAGAGGCATATACTAAATTATATAAGTTCATGTATTCATTTATTTAAATTGAAAATTACATACTTCTCTACTGTATAAATAAAAAGTTTGACTTGGGTAATGAGAATTAAAAATCTTTTAACTTCGACTTGTGTAAAATGAGTGATCTTAGCTCCCTTCATAGCATTTAGATAATTTTTTAATTAACTAATTCATATATATATATATATTATATATATATTACATGTACAGTATATATGCGTGTGTGTATGTGTGTACATATGTATATACACATATACATATATGACATATATTTGTGTGTTTACATTATAAACTAAGTCTCTCTTTATAGTACTAGGCATTTGTATCTGTACACACATATATACTGTATGTATATATATATATATATATATATATATATATATATATATATATATATATATATATATATATGTAATACTACAGTGTAATATATAAGAAAGGCCCATAAAGCACTGTTTTAAACGTTTGAAACCATATATATTGTTTCTGTGCTATATACAGAATAACAGGTATTATATATATATGAAGGTGTGATATCCGATGTTTAAGGAGTATGAAGGAGAGATTGACCAAATTCCTAGTGGTTTGGCCTCGTATCCCGTTTATCATCTGGCGGTCGCGTTTCTTGGTCATCTTCTTCAAAAGTGTTAAGGTGTCAATATTTCAATGTCACTCCTGACAGTTTATTGTTGGTTTGATTGATAAGCATCTTTCTTTTGTAACAGACACCTTCATGTTTTGTATATATATACCAGTAACTTTCCAGGTTCTACCAGTATTTGTTTCAACGTTTAAATAGTACACACATTTTTTCACTATATATATATATTTATATATATATATATATATATATATATATATATATATAGTATATATATATATATATGTATATATACATATAGATATATATTCATCTATAATATTATTACAGATACAAATGTAATCTAAGACTCTGTTTATAGTAATTAGGTATTTGTATCTGTACACACACACCCAACATAGATATATTCAATATATAAGCAACAAATACAAAATTGACTATGAAAAAGACATAGATTATAATGTACAGTATATAGACACACGTGTATACATAGGTATATACTGTATATGTATATACGTGTGTGTATACACACGCGCACACACACATACACACATATGTATATAAATGTTACTAAAACTATATATTTAAATACTATGAGAGGAAACTAAGATTATTCATTTTACATAAATCGAGTTTGAAAGATTATTGTTTCTGACAACCCAAGTCAAGCTTTCTATTTTTAGAACAGTATGTAATTTTCAATTTATATGCATTAATGCATGAGCGTAAACGAAATTGTGATGTTATAGAATAACCAAGGAGGTTATAGGACTATAACGTGCGCATTTATTTTGCAAATTCATTAAATTATCATTATCATTGTTATTAGTATTATTATAAACAATAATAACAATCATTACAATGCTAGAACAATAATAATGATAATAGTTTTATAAAGTATCAGTCAAAGATATACAGATTCTACAAAAGTAAATTTAGCTGAAGTATGCCTTTGTCTGCATGCTGCAAAGTATATCAAATTCTGTTCGTGTACTTATTTATATAATCCACTATTTCCACGAGATATAAATTCCCGTTAATTTAGGTTGCAGCGCATTCGGATGAATAAAACGTAGATTTTAATTTCCTTTTACGGTTAAAAAGTAGCGAAAATCGGGAATATGTCGCATGCAGATGCACGCATTTTTTTCCTGTAAAAACATATACGTTTCCATTATACTTCAATGGAACGGAGTTTAATTAAAATCTTTATTTATATCGGTTTATTGGGTTTGATTCGAAGAATTCCATTTACTCTACATTTAGAGACTGAAAGTGGGGTCGATGAAATTTGACGTGGCATCTGGCCTCAGTACTCGTATTGGAGACCAAACATATCGAAGCATATATTATATATAAGTCTGTTTTTCAATAAAAGTCTTTTCTTTTTCTTGGAGGATGGCTCGTAAGGCTGTCACTCTTTATGTTTTCATTAAGTACATTATATAAGGATAAGGTTGCTAGCCTCATTGTGGAATTAACAGAAACAAAGGATACTGTATACATAGGAGATTAAAATATCAATAAATACATCCATCCTCAACAATGAATACTGTTTGAGGTCTCCCAATAACAAGTTAGATAATTATGTTTTTATATCGATAGTGTATATTTCCTTCACAGGAAAAGATCATAAACATCAGCACTTAATGTAAGAAAAGTTTTAGCTGTGTTCTCTCTCTTTTCCTGAATAATTATCTCCACCCCTCCTTCTGTTATACACGGTGAAGCTAATGACTCTAAACATCCCTATTCATTCTGCCACTGCTTTTTAAGAATACTCCGTTGTTAATGCCAATTACTTTGACTCCAGCCATCGACGCTATTCTCAAGATTTTATCGAAATGGAAACTTGAAATTTAATTAAGTTTACTGCACCCAAAGATTTGCTATACTTCTGCCTTTTTGCGAACTCTTCAAACGTACTGAATAAATAAGAAATAAATAAATAAATAATTAAAGAAATAGAAAATCGTATATAAATGTATACAGTATGTATATATATATATATATATATATATATATATATATAAGTATGATATAATATATATATATATATATATATATATATACATATATATAAGTATGAACAATATATATATATATATATATATATATATATATATATATATATATAAATATATATTATACTATATATGTGTATATACATTTATATACTGTATATTTAGACATATACAATTGTATTTATTTAATTATTTTATTTATTTTTATTTATACAGTATGTTTGAAGTATTCATAAAGTATATGGAAATTCCTTGAATTGAACTATATAAACTATATATAATATATATATATATATATATATATGGAGCATATATATCATATATATATATATATATATATATATATATATATATAGTCGTTCTAACATACTTAGCATCAAAGAGAGATAGAGGACGTTCTCTAAAATAAATTTTCTCTTAGCATGTTGAGATCTACTTGGTGTAAATCCCAGAATAGTGGCTGAAAATTAGAGAAGGGACAGTGGAATAGCCATCTCTTAGAAAAAGAAAGGTATAAATTTGTCCGATTTTTCAGCGAATTTTGGGAGACTTTCCTTTTGCCTCCTAGGGAAGAAAAGAGAGAGAGAGATTCAGGAAAAAGCCAGGCTTTGCTGGTATTGGTCCGTAGATGAATAGCCACAGGTATTCATTGCAGTATCCTTGGGCTCTTCATTATTCTCCCTCTCTCTCTCTCCCTCTCTCTCTCTCTCTCTCTCTCTCTCTCTCTCTCTCTCTCTCTCTCTCTCTCTCTCTCTCTCTCTCTCCTTCTTTCTTTATTTATATGTCTATCCACCACTTTTGTGTGTGTTTGTTTTGTCACATTATTGCTTTCTTTACTGAAATTCAATCTATTTATATGTCTTTGTTGTAATGTTACCTCTCTATTCTAAGACAATATCTCTCTCTCTCTCTCTCTCTCTCTCTCTCTCTCTCTCTCTCTCTCTCTCTCTCTCTCTCTCTCTCTATATATATACAATATATATATATATATATATATATATATATATATATATGTGTGTGTGTGTGTGTGTGTGTTGTGTGTATATGTGTATATATATATATATATATATATATATATATATATATATATATATATATGTATATAGTATATGTCTTTATATATATATATATGCATGTAAGGTTTATATATGTATGAATGTATGTATATATATATGCAGAGAGTATGAATGTATGTATATATATATATATATATATATATGTACGTATATATATATATATATATATATATATATATATATATATATATAAAGAGTATAACAATTATATATGTGTGTGTGAGTGTGCATGTGTGTATATAAACACGCTTATCTATCCATAAACATACGTATCTCAAAATCTTATTTCTGACTGAGTCCCAGCAAGAGCAATATCACTCCGGAACCGAGGGAAGGGGCGGCGATAACGCTCAAAGAGGCCGGAGGACGGATGGATCAGTTTTCGATTAAGGACATGGGAAAAAAATAAAAAGAAGAAGAGGAAGAAGAAGGAGAAGAAGATGCTGGGAAGAGAAACGGCCATGACATGAGAGACGCAGAACACGAGAAGGATGGGAATAGGGAAGCTGTAAGAAAGAGGAAATAAGAGAACCGTAGGAAAACTAGATGCGTTTGAATGAGTAGCTGATGGTACAGAATGGAATATAGAAGTTAGGCCAAAGACCAAGTGCTGGGAGCTATGAGGGCATTCAGCCCTGAAATGGAATCTGACAGCAAAAATTTTGAAGTGTAACAGGAGGAAAACCTCGCAGTTGCACTATGAAACAGTTGTTAGAAGAGGGTGGAAGGAAAGATGGAAGAAAAAGACTATGAACGGAGATATAGCAAAAACATGAAAGGGGCTGCAGCTAGGGGCCGAAGGAGCGTCGCAAAGAACCTCAAGCAATGCCTACCGTGCACCGCATGATGTGCACTGACGGCACTACCCTCCTACGGGGACTGGCTGATGGCGAATAGGATAATAAGCAGCATAATAAATTTTCAATAAGAGAAGAATGTCAGTCCCACATCATATGATTTAATCCAGACATAGCACCCACCACCCTCCACTTTTCCCTGATTTAATAACAAACCTTCGGCAGGAATGATCTTCAACACGAATAAAGAAAATCCCTTGACAATTTATGTCGTTCCTCCACTTTCTCTCCGTTGAAAGGCTCTTCTCTGTCATACATTTCTCTCTCAGTTTTTTCGAAAGTTTTATTCCTCTTTGCTCATCCTTTTTATCCTCTAGTTATTTTCAATTGCAATGCAAAAGCCATACAAAAATCAGTCTCTTAGATTATTCCAGCGGCTTCAGTAATATTTTAGGCTTGGGTGTACCTGGCCATAAAAAGTGTGGAGTTTTACCCGTTTTGCAAAGTTTCCTGTCTTAATGTTTCCGGACAAGTTCGTCCTTGAGGACTTAGATTTCTTATTTAAAGTTGATTCCAAGAGCGGATGAGTCACATACGAGACAGTGTTTTAATTGCTGGAATTTTGTGCCTACAAAAAGGCAATTATGCTCAAGAACTGGGCTAAGATTCCAGGCTTTCTTTCCAGTTTTCTCACCAACATGACTAAACTGAAGGCCTGGCCTTCTTCTCTTTATACTTAGTTTCACATACAGTTAAATGAGACTAATATACAGTAGAGGGACAAAATTTTCGATTTAACAACCTGGCTGGTAACTGGAAATATATATCTGGAAAGTTACCCCAATCCTCACAGTATCCCAGGCGTCAGAACATTATCTATTTTCGTGAGAAGGAAATGGAGTTTTGTCAGTCTTGTATTGATCTCAACTGTTATTTATTTGCTATTTTCTCTTCAGTTTCTCTTTTCTCACATATGGGTCTTCTTTTCTATGGAAACTTCCTTTACCAGCATTGAACCTTTTAGGTTTATTTCATAAGAATTTTTTGCTAATTTTGAACAATAATAATAATGACATTATTATGATAACACACTTAATCCAGCTGATATATCGGGTTCAAACTTTCATTTTTTAATGGTAACCTACACCATCCCTTCAGTGTAGATAGGTTGGTGGAGAAATTAATTTGTAAATCATTATTTGCTTTTTTGAAACATTTTCTAGTTATTATATTTCAACCATTTTATTATTTCCTTTAAAGCTTTTTACGTGGAAGTAGATAAATATCGGAACATATAATAATAAAACAGCCAAAACTTCAAGATGATCATTTGATGACCATAAACAAGCAATTTGTTGTATAAAATTTTGTCATAATTTTGTCGAGAAAAATGTAACAAAGCTTTGAAGATGTTTTTAATCATAGAAGGAAGAGACAAATGAGTTTTTCATTATTTTTTTTTTTTAGAAAATTACAACGCAAATTCTTTATTAAAATGCGCTAAACATTCCCCTCCCACATCACTGCAGACAGATCGAAATACCTGAGTCAACGCCTCACAAAAGCCACTCCTCTTCTCAGGTAAATCATGACGCAGGGATATCGATGATTAATGTGCTGCATTCACAATTCCTCCTGTTATGCTATGGCCGACACATTAAAAATAATGATTAATGAGTCATGTTCAGCCCTCTTCCCCTCAGGTGACGGGTGATGTAATGAGATTGTTGATTAATTATTCATGCTCATTTTTCAGTCCAGGTGATCTTACTACTAAAAGTTTTGTCTGTTGAGGCACCATCGATAAGCGGCAAAGAAATCATTCAGTTCTAAATACTGGACATAAAGTAAATTTCAAGGCCACCGTCTCGTCACCAGCGAAATATTCTTGAGTCAGTGCCAGTGCAAGACTTCAAGTCAACCGCTGACCAGTTGCTCTGAAGGACTCCAGTCAATACATAGGCCACTTGTAACAAAGGACTTTCTTTGTAACAACAAAGGCTTTGTTATAAGCTTTCTTTTGACATTCCTATCTCACTGAGAGGACAGAACAACCAACCCCTCATCTCTCTCTCTCTCTCTCTCTCTCTCTCTCTCTCTTCTCTCTCTCTCTCTCTCTCTCTCTCTCGCTGTACTTTTGAACTTTTGTGTCGGGTGTCCCCAGAAAACAGCGTTGATAATTGGTGATTATCTCTCTCTCTCTCTCTCTCTCTCTCTCTCTCTCTCTCTCTCTCTGTGATTTGCTACGCTTGATATCTTCTGAAAAAGCGTTCATATCTGATGGTTGTCATTCTCACTCCTTATCTCTCTCCATTCGGACTTTCTTACAATCTGTAATAGATAATCTTTAGGGTACAATGCTGAGCAATCAAAA
>NC_089795.1:30705267-30712767 GCF_040412425.1 Macrobrachium rosenbergii
ATTTTGTAAGAACACTACATGGGTAAACACCTGAAATTTTCCGAGCCATAACTGGACCACACCCTCCTTCTATGGTGTGTTTATTTACGTTTTCCCCGAGTCCGTTCTTCTGGCAATGAAGCGACCATTCACTTCTCGGAACGACTACTCTCCCCGAGGGCCAATGGCAGAAGAACACAACCAGGAAGATGCTACGAATGGAGAGCATCTGCTAAAGACTGAAAGGCAACGAAATGATTGTAGCCAGTGAACGCAAGAAATGGAAAGAACTGAAAGGTAGCGGCCAATAAGAAAAGAAGATGAGTAAGAAGAAACAAAAGAGAGATAGCGGAAAGGAGGAAGGAGGAAGGAAAAGAGGCAACAGCAACCAAGAGGTAGCGATGACGTCATGGAAAAGTACTGTTCTTTGCGGTTATACCCGGGGCTTCCATGGCCTAGTTGTCACTGCGCTGATACACGACGATTGCTTAAATGTCCCAGCCCCCCGCACTGTTGACCTACTTTGCATCCTCAAGGGCATATATTGATAAAGGTACTTAAGCCTTTAATCTCTTAATCTGAAAGTTTTAAGCCTCTGACGCCACTTCCACCACTGGCCCTTGTGGTCTGCAAGGAGCGTGGAGAAAAAAACGGGAGAGACAGGCGCTCATACAATGCCCTTGCAATTATGGCGCTGTAAAGGTGATTTTCAAGGTTACGAAATACCGTCTTACCTGCTCTCTCTCTCTCTCTCTCTCTCTCTCTCTCTCTCTCTCTCTCTCTCTCTGCCTAAGCCTACATATGTATTTAACAAGTGGGCTTTATTTTACTTTACAAAATATACCTTATAGAATTTCATGTATTGTCCAGTATACTTCATGCCTACTCTAGGTAAACGTATCTATGTGTGTATATGTATATATGTATATATATATATATATATATATATATATATATATATATATATATATATATATAATATACATAAATATATTTATACATATATGTATATGCATATATACATAAATATGTATGCGTATATATATACCCTCTGTCCACATAATCGATGCAAAGTTGTATTGTGAAACGAATCAGGTTAGTCAGTCAATGAAAATTCGCTTTTTTCAGAGGCAAATACCTTGAGAGGACATGGTGCTAGCAACGCAGGTTATACCAGTCAGAATTTTTTACTGAAACATAACAAAGGTAATGAACAGCACGCAACTACAGTCTCTTATCTTTCTCTCTTCATTTTAGCGTTCATTACTGATACCGTAATGTTAAGCCCTCGCTATAGTATTTCACAATAGACTGTCAGTTCTGTGGCGTGATCTACGAAAATTTACTCGTTCATTATGATTGCACAGTCCAATATTCGTCGTAGGCTACTCGGACTTACGCAAGCATGTGGAATGTCTGTCCGTCTGTCTGTCTGTCTGTCCAACAATTTATCTCATTCATTTTCTGTCTGGCTGTCCCTTTCACCGTGTATTACTGACATTATAATTCCAACCCATTTAAAGATAGATTTCAGAAATAATGTTACTATTATTAGTATCATTGGAGACACCCTATTGATCTAGTTATTCTTTGGCCACAAAGACTTCTTAAAATATCATGGCGAAATTACGCCCTGTCATGACCAAATTCAAGATGATCCCTGGGCCTTATAATCTTCCAACTTTAAGAGCACTCTGTCATTTCCTTGGGGCTTAGCTCTCATTCTTCTCCATAGTAACTTTACTCTCTGAATGATATGCAGTGTTATGACCAAAGTCACTGTCAAAAAAACTCGTTCATAGCCCGGTTCCAGATTATAGGGAGTGCAATTGCATTTTTTTGTTGATTGGGAGGATAGGGGAACGGTTGTTAGCAGGGTTGGGGGGGAAGCGGTCGTGGTAGGGGGAGTGCACCAAAATCGGTTGCGATGCTAACACTTAAAAATGTTCCAATTCTAAATACCTCCCACAGTCCCATAAAACAATATGATTTTCGTTACATTGCTCAGCTCACATTATAAACAACTGGGTTGAATGTTCGCCTAGGCTGAACAATCGTAACATAAAAAAAAAAACTAAGGCGTGCAGGCATCTCTCGTTATATCTCTATCTATATACAGAAGTTTTTTTCGAAGAGACCAAAGCTCGTGGTAGAATACACCAATGGGAGAATGACTGGAATTGCGTAAAGCTTTTTAATATCTATGCAGATGGAGTTTTGAAGGGAAGTCGAAAAGAAGATGGGCCATGTGATTTTATGTAGACAGAAATAGTTAGTTTTCTACATACAAACATATACATGTGTGAGTCTATAATAAAAAATGAAGAAAATTCAATGAAAAGGGACAACCTTCTTCATATCCAATCCAGGCTTAGTTGTAAGAGAGAGGAAAAAACGAGGAAAATAGGAAGATTATACATAAAAAAAGAAAGTCTGCTAAAAATTCCAAGGCTTAATAGCAAACGAAAAAGGAAAGATAATTATCGAACTGAACGTCGGAGGACTGTCGATTGTCGATATTTTCCGAAAATAAAAGAAGGCATAAGATGAGTCCCTTGTATAGTGCTCGAGGGACGTCGTGACGCAAGTTGTAGTATTTTGTCCGCAGTCTACTGTGGTTACTTTGATGAAAGTTTCTAGTGGCAGATTTTTTAGAATGATTCATCACTACAACTCTCAAAAAAAAAAAGTCTGAAGTTCTTGGGCGTATCGTTTAAGAAGTTATGAAGTTAAAAGTTGAGGTTGTTCTTTCCTTATCATGATATACTTGGAGTGCCGGGTTGTCAGTTTTCAAGGCATGACTTAGAAATGTAGATACGTTTTCCCTAATCCGACTTTGAAGTTCTTAAGCATATCGGTTCTGGAGGTTAGAATGTGAAAACTGGATTCGTTTTAACTTATGAAAATTATATAGAGTTCACATTCAAAATTTGCACATGGACACTCACAGGTTTTTTTTTTTTTAATGCAGGAAATTTAACCCACTTTATCTTCTGAAAAGCTTCGAGCTTTGCCATTCTTTAGGGTTCAAACTGCTACCTAGGGCCGTTTTCTTGACCGTATGTTTAATTCGCATGTAAAATTTTATTCTATGCCGGTTTAATGGCAGCATAGTGTGATAACCAAGTACTATATTCTCAACAACCAGGATTAAGTTACTCTTCCAGTTTCGCTCCATAGCCATAGAATTTGGGATGTTTGTTTCTCCTCTTTGTTCAGTAATCGTTGTTAGGATTATGTGATGCCATTCATCGTTCAGCTGAGTGAAAATGGAAACAGACAAGGGCTGTCATACGGCGAAACTAATAGAAAAGGCTAAAAAATGCCAGAAAACTACAGGAATTAGCTATAGAAATTTTGTCATAGCCAAGCAGGATGCAATAAAGCAAGCAGCCGTCCAGTATTTCATCTACGGTATACAATAACAGTAAAGTCCTCAAGACGACCTTTTGAAGGGTCGACACCAATACTCGAGATATTCTGAAATCGCTTAAAGGAATGTTTAATATAAAAAGTGTTCAATCCATTGACATCATGTACTCTTTCACCCTGTTTTCGGCCGAGTACAAAAGGACCTAAAGTGAGCAACCCCTCTAGTGAATTATTCTTAGGCACTTTTGCCCAATTGTTGGGGTATTTGACTGGGCAATGGCGCCATTTCAGATGGTGCGTCGTAACTGCTCTCGGTTGGTGTCGTAGCGTCTCCGAGCAGCCACAAGCACTGTGCTCTTTTTCAAGGGTCTGTTTTTGTTGTGCAGATAAGAGATTTGGTACTTCAAGCTATTGTTGTTGTGGTCAGAAGAGTGAGCAGAGGCCTGGGGGCTAAAACGGAGAATGAAAGTACGTCGTCATAATAAGAGTAAAAGAGATTAACATTCAGTGGATGTTGATTTTATCGCCTTTTCGTCCTAACCTACAGAGACATCAACATGTGAAGTGGGTTATTGAACTTGAATATGTCAGCAAGCAACTTTTGGAGACCGTTAAATCGATCAGTTGAAAACTGGTATAGAAAATTTACTCTAAGGAAACTTAGAAATATATAAGATTTGTTACAAGATTTCTTACTAATACCTAAGAGTACACTTGTGCACACATACACGAGCTGCTAGCTGAGTACTAAGTGTATTTCAAATAAAAGGCCCAAAAAAAAAAATCCATTAACTTTGAATTCACTATACCTTAGTGAGTAAAAAAAAAACAATAAAAATTAGCTTCCTCGATGTACCGGTTCCTGGCGAATTTGGGTTCTCTACACAGAATTTAAATATCAACCCATCAACATCATAGCCGAGAATTAAGTGTTGTAACATGTTGTTTGTATATATATATATATATATATATATATATATATATATATATATATATATATATATATATATGTATGTATGTATGTATGTATGTGGAGCCTCGATGGCTCAGTCGGTTACAGCAACAGCTTCGGACTTCGTAGAGGTCTGTGGCGCGGGTTCAAATCCGCAACCGACTGATCAGAGAGGCAGACACTTTGCTATCCGTGTAGACATCCCGGGATTATATATGTAATCAACGGATAGGTTTGCTTAAAAAGCAAATGGGTGTTACAAACTAAATACACACACAAAACAAAGCCACTACAACACCTTCTAAAAACATAACAAACATCTCACACGTCTCGAACTCTCGCCCTACCCGCGCAACAACTCGCTGCTGGGAAGAAAGGGCGTTGGGTCGGGTATGATACATGAAACATACGCTACCGGGGTCTAAGCGATGTCAGGCAGGGCAGCCGATCGAGACTACAGGTCTACCCCAAAGCCAAATCAAAAGTCCTTCAAAAGAAGGCATCGTGCTTACCCCATACAAAAATGGGAAAAAAGCACGTAAGAAGAAGAAGAAGAAGAAGAAGAAAATGTATCTATGTATATGTATATATATATATATATATATATATATATATATATGTGTGTGTGTGTCTGTATATATGTATGTATACATATGTATATGCTTATATATGTATGTGTGTGTGTATGTTTCCCGTGTGTGTATGTAGTATGTACTGCATAGGAGTGTGCACATAACCGCAATTCCATTTTCACACAAACTGATAAACATCATGCACACAGTCAGAGAGAGAGAGAGAGAGAGAGAGAGAGTCGAAACTGAATAAGTTAATTCTGCGAAGCCAGGTGTGCAATAAGCGAATTTGTCAATAATCCGATTAGAATTTCGCAACCCTCTATTTTTTTTAAGAGAAAAAATTTAGCTCGTTGGTCGAACGGACCTATTCCACGGAAGTGACTGAAATTTTATCAATATATTTTGCAGGCAGTTCCACGAACAGAAAATAATACTTGACAAAACCTAGGGATTAAAAAAAACAATAATTAAACAAGCAATAAAGCTTTGCGGTCTCATGGAAGAGGTGATTAGGCACAATGAAAAATGGAAGCCAGCGGTGAAGTTAAGAGTAAATAAAATCCTTGAGATTTATTTAACTAAGCTCCTAGGCATAAAGAATAGTCATGAAAATGCTACAGCTCCTTATCATTTTTCCACATGTTCAGCCACATTCAAAACAGAACTGACATTTATTCCTTGCCATAGCTTAGTGACCACTGTTCACTTAGTTACTCATCTGTTAAGATAAGATTGACAAAATACTGAACGGTAATTAGAGGTTACCTTTGCATTATGTCACAGGTAACTTTTTTATTTTTTCTTCTGGCAAGAAGTAAGTGTCATTCTTGAGTTAAAGTTACTTTTCTTCACCTACCTTCCTCGTTTTCGTTGTCATGTATGACCAAGCTTGTCACAGATACGGTTGCATTTCCTACTTTTGGAAAATGCTACTTCAGGCTAACTTTCGTCATTATTTGTTCCTATTGCATTAAGAGAGCATGCGCGCTCACATACATACATACGTACTTACGCACATGTATATATATATATATATATATATATATATATATATATATATATATATATATATATATATATATATATATATATATATATATATATATATATATATATATATATGTATATATATGTATATATACAGTATACGAAGATAAACATAAAGATGAACATCTTTATCGCTTAGCGTTCAGAAAAAATATTCATCATCAGAGCCTCAAAATACTTGAAGTTAAAAGAAATATACATAAACATAAGCCAAAAAAAATCACATTGCAGTTGATACTTGAGTACACATAAAAGCGAATGCGTGCAAATGAGTAATTGCACTCAATCATGCAGAAATATTTAGGTCACCAATGCTGAAAACTTTCAAAACTTTCTGTTTAATTCCAGTATTAACAGCCACATGATGTTATGGGCGCTACAAGAGTAATGAATCATTGCTGCATGAGTAATTAGCAAAATGAAGAAAAGCATCTAAAACTGAATCTTGGTCAGAGATTTTGTTTCATCATGTTTTATCCTAAAACTTAAGGACTGCTTTATTCCAGTATCAATGATCACGATGCTTGCTCTTCATCGTAAGCACGAGACATTGCTTCATAATAAAAACATTGCATGTATGAAAAACTGGACTTGACAGCAAAATTATTTCCCAGTCCACGATTAAGATCAACACATTAGAAAAGTTGCTTAATCAGTAATCATTCATGTAACATTCACCAACACGCTTAGTTGCTGTTTTTGATAACTTTGAGAACTCTTGCAGAATCTATCTAGTTATTTCCTTATTGTTATTGTGCAACTTTCGTTTTTCTTACTTGTAAATTACTGTCTTTCACTGACTTTATATTGCAAACCAGTAGAAAATTTGTTTCGAAACTATCTTAAAGGCCTCAAGTGCGATTCTAGTTGGCAAAGTTTCCCCTTTCTTCTGCCCACTGATAGTCATAGATGGCAACCAGCCTGCGTGCTGATTGCCTCACAGATTTGTCGGGAGTAAGGAATGAGATCCTGTTTCGTAGCAAAAGGCGCATTAATACTGCCTTTCAGCTGCTGAGGGTTGAAAAGGCTACCTTTGCAGTTTGACATTTTTACCATGTTTTAACCTGAAGATGGTTTTTTAAAACCGGATAAGAAATTTTTTTTTTTTTCAGGGGTCATGATAGTCCTTTTTGACACCATATATATATATATATATATATATATATATATATATATATATATATATATATATATATATATATATATATATGTGTGTGTGTGTGTGTGTGTGTATATATATATATAGTACTAATATATAAGCATATATATACATATTTATATATATATATATGTATATATATAATGGATATATAATAATGTGTATATATATATATATATATATATATATATATATATATATATATATATATATATATATATTTAAATACAAATATACATATTTATATCTATTAGTACTGTCACACTTTCTCCAGATTCTTCTTTAGCAAGGGTTTGAAAAAATGGAAGATCCAATGATATTAACAGCAACCTTAACCCTTTCGCCGCGGAATTTATTTTGACTCATTCCCAGCTAAGTGCACATTCGAAAATGCTTCCAGTTTAAAGAAAAAAAAT
>NC_089795.1:30717767-30770267 GCF_040412425.1 Macrobrachium rosenbergii
GAAATTTCAAAGGCCATTTTTGTTGTGTAACCCGAGGGATTGTTTGATAACCGCTTTGTCTTGCTTTTCATTTTTTTCCATATTCCCAAATGTGAGCAATCCACCTTACGAAGACGGATTAGGAACCTAATGTCTGTTATGGAGTGTCTCGGTTAAATACATGTATACTCTGGTTAAGAATACTAATAGTATAATAATAAAGATTATGATACTGTGGGTGCTGAAAGTCAGTTGTAGAGTACTCAGTTTGCATTTCCAATGTCCAAGGGAATGGGCACCAGCGTTATCTGAGGTCAGGAAAAGGTTATGCGGCTAGCAACCTCATCCTTAATGACTTGCTCAGATCCGGAAGACTCTGCTCTCTTGGAGCCACCCACTCCTAGAAGATGATGTGTATGGTAAACATGAATAAATAAATAAATAAATAAATTATTATTATTATTATTATTATTATTATTATTATTATTATTATTTCCCTTTAAAACCACTTTTTTTAACCAAGACAAGGTTTCCGCTCCGCTAACCTTATTTTGAAACTTTATTCCTCTCTCTAACCGTTTGTTGCTACTTTTGCTTTGTGTACTTACGTTGTGTACCTAGCATTATGTTACTTTTAACCTCTGTACGTAATATTTGTTATTATTTCTTTAAAGAATTATAGAATGATGCAAGGAGACGAGCATTACTGTACTAAAACTGCTGTGGATACTATGCTCTTCAAATTAATCAGTATTATGGATAAAAAAAAGCAAATATAAGTATTTTCTACTCTCTGTTACATGCAAGTGATGCATGCAGTCTATTTGGTATAAGGTGATTATAACGAAATAAAGAAAGGAAAATAAGAGCTCAACATTAACCCCACTTTCATTCCCTCGTTCAAAGATTGCTTTAAAACGTACACCTTTCATTAATGCCACTCAGAGCACGACTTTTATTCCTTAAACGTTTGACTTCCAACCAAACCACGAAATTTATAAACCTTGGGCCTCGATTATCAAATACGACTCCTTAATTAACTATTGTCTACGTTTACTACTACTACTACTACTGAGTCGTAACGTTTGTGAGATTACGTGTGACTGATAACCCCGATAGCGAGAAGAGATTAACAGCGCAAAAAGCAAAATGCACCGAGTGACCCCAGCAAAGCCAGACTTCAAAACTTGCTGACTTTACTCGCGCTTGCGCTTCAAGGTATGAAAGTTCAAGCAGTTCTTTGAACGTCACAGATGATGCAAGAATCTCATTTTCTCTCTACAAGGGAGCATCATACGTGACTAGATTCACATGAGCATTTAAGGTATATCTTCGCTGAATCTTACCAGTAGCCAGAACGAATCATATCAATTAGGACTACTCGCACTTTAAACCTTTGACCCATGAGTACAAGTCCAGCGATAAATAAACCATACGTGCACATAGTCTTGTGTTAGTGTTGCAAGAAATGTGATATGTTTTGCATAAATAGAAGCAGTATTTCAAAGGCTGCATTTGGAACTGTATTGTGTAGGCAAATATGTGGTACTGTTGCTCCATACTTCAGGTTGTTTGTATAAAACTATTAAAAATTTTATTTTGTCTGTCGGTCCAGAAACTTTAGGATCTCCTTTTAAAGAAAATTTCTCAAAAATGGTGATTTACATTCCGACTATACACATGCTCTCTCTCTCTCTCTCTCTCTCTCTCTCTCTCTCTCTCTCTCTCTCTCTCTCATTACTTGTTTACGATATATATATATATATATATATATATATATCGTATATATATGTATATATATATATAATATATATATATGTATATATATATATATGTGTGTGTGTGTGTGTGTATATATAAATATATGTTTATATATATTTATATATATAAATAATATATATATATATATATATATATATATATATATATATATATATATATATACTGTATATACTGTATATATACATATACTGTATATATATATATATATATATATATATATATATATATATATATATATATATATATATATATATATATATATGTGTGTGTGTGTGTGTGCGTGTGTGTTACGGGGATTATGTGGAATCAGGGATTTCACGAAGTCCCTAAGGAATTTGGGAAATGACCAATTAGCTTACGAACATTTGATCCCCGAGGGCTAGTACTAAACACAGCGAAACAGTGATTCATCTACACTATTTCCCCGTGTTTAGTACTAGCCCATAGGGTGTCAAATGTGTTCATAAATGTCTAGCACTAGCCCCTAGGGTATCAAATATATATATATATCATATATATATATATATATATATATATATATATATATATATATATATATATATATTATATACATATATGTGTGTATGCGTGTGTTTATGATAGACAGAAGTTTGACGATTTCTGTCGCGCTTTCTTGTGAAAGGAATGCTGAGTCGACCTCGGTCGCGGTATGAAAAATTTCGTTATCTCATCATGGACATCATGGACCTACCGTATTAAGTTTCCGTAATCTAAATGCACCATTCTCGGAATGACGTCATGCCAAAGTTTAGTTGATTGAAAAGTAAAATAAGAAAACTTGAATAACAGTATACATCTCCACAGTGGGTGTGGAGTTAGGATAATAACAATAGTAATTCTTTCAAGTGAATTCTTGACAAGGGTATGTTATGCTGCAAGATGCCAACAATGGAGAGGACTATTCAGGGCCAGTACGCAAGTTAACCCTTCTTTGCTTCACACTTCAGAGCTTCTCTACGAAGCTTTGCAATGTTAGTTGGAAGCTTCAGATTTTAGACGCATCGCCGCATTCATCTTTTTCTTCTTCTTCTTCTTCTTCTTCTTCTTCTTCTTCTTCTTCTTCTTCTTCTTCTCATCATCGCCTCGCCCCCAGAGTATCGCGCCCTGAATCTTCCAGCTCCAGTTTTTCCCACAGTGCTTGACGTCTGACTACTTTTTTTTTTCTTTATTGAAGATTGCTCCATGAGGAAGATCCGGTGCTGGCATAAGGCCAGTTTAACCTAAACAATAATCCATTTCTTCTCAGCATATATCGCCTCAAAAAACCTCATTCATAACACCTTCCTCTCCTGGTCCGAGATGCATACCCATCATTCTCCTCTGCATCTGGAAAAACTGTTTCTTCCTCATTCCAAAATTTGATGAGTTGACCAACATCTGCCGACGAAGCGGCGTTGCATAAGACCAGGGATTCCCACCTATCTCTTTGGAAGAATGTGAAGGTGACCTCCAATGAAACTTGTGCTACAGAGTATTCGGTAATGTTCGTTATATAAATAATGCAGCATTTCATAATTTAATTCTCTCTCTCTCTCTCTCTCTCTCTCTCTCTCCTCTCTCTCTCTCTCTCTCTCTTCTCTCTCTATTTATATATATATATATATATATATATATATATATATATATATATATATATATATATATTATACATATATATATAATATATGTATGCACATATATATATTATATTATATATATATATATATATATATATATATATATATGTATATATATATATATATATATATATATATATATATATATATATATATATATATATATATATGTATCCTATAGGCTCATGGTAGGACGATTGCGAATCTGTCGACTTTTTTAAAGGAATTTTCAACTTAACTGAATAAACACAAAGAAAGAGACAACTGTTGAGGGAAGTATTATAAAACAAAACAAAAAACAGCGGATATGAATGAGCCTCTATTAGACGACACCTTTTTAATTTGTCTAGACCGTTGTAAAACTGGTTAATAAATGTCAAAAGGCCATAGTGTACCACTAGCCGTTAGGTTCATGTTGTGACTACATTTTGTTCAATATACTTACTTAGGTATTCATACTTAGTATATTGATCTCTATATACATTCATACATATATACATACGTGTCTATGTATACTTAAACTATATATGTATACATATACATAATATGTATATGTATGTATATATATACGTGTATATATATACTGTATATATATATATATATTCATATATACATGTATATATATATATATATACAATATATATATATATATATATATATATATATATATATTCTACATTTATTTATGCTGGGTTGTACGTGTCCGTGCATGTGTGCTTGTGAGAGCGCGGGCATATTTTAACATAACAAATCAAGTTTGAATACAGGAAGACAAGTATTTTTTTTAAACTTGTTTAGACGAGGGTTGCTTTCTACTCTGAATACCCACACCTGATCTCTAGTGACCACTGAGAGATTTTTTAGTTCAACAGGAAATCATTTTATTCGGAGTTTTTATTTTATTATATTGATCATGCCTCTGGATTTAAAATTTTGATACTTTTTTTTTTCAATACCTAAAGTACAGCCACTTCGAGACACTCATTAAACACTTTCTTATCATCACTTCGAATCTTTGAGGTAAATATCCCCGCAAAATACCCGAAGTAGTTCTTGAGAGATAAAGCGACCTTCGGAATTTCGTAGGCGACTACCTCCTACCAAGCACGATGCCAGGCAGGAGGAAGGTCGCACCACGCGGCAGTTCAAAAACGCCGTAGGTACGAGCTGCGCCCCCTGCCGTTCGGTCAGCCATGAGCGGGAGGGAGCACGTGGGCGCTCCGTGTACCGGGAGCCAGCCAGGCAGCTCTGCCAACCCCATGACCCACCCCCACTAGTTGTCCCCGGCAAAGCCTGTCGACCTTGGCGATATGTTCTAACACCCGGGGCGTCGCCACGGCGATGCTGAATAGTCAGGAGCGGTTTCGTAACCTGTCTTTAGAAATAGCTGTTACATAAGGACAATGTATTATGAATAAAAGAATATTCAATTGTCAAGCGTGACTGTTAGGTAGCACGAGGTCTTTGATAAGGATAAAGTTGCGAATTAATAATTAACAGCACCTCTCTCTCTCTCTCTCTCTCTCTCTCTCTCTCTCTCATGAAGGTTTGAATAACCTTCTTGGGGTAAAAAATTATGAAAGAAAAGATTGTACTTTTTCATTAAGTAGGCCGATGAAGCGGCAACATAATGACCTTAATTAGCACCATATTTTCTTACCAGAGAGGAGGAGGTTCATTACATTTCTCTTTAATTTCCCTTTATTCTTGCTCTTCCGTCAAATGCACAGTTAAGTTGAGTTATGATCTCCTGTTACATAATTGCACGGTGTAGAATTGTGGACTTATGAATGACGAATTTTAGCAGCGAAACAAAGTTATGATTATCACTGTCCTAATCATTTGTATCATATTCAGAAACAAGAAAAAGCAACCATGAAGTTGCGAGACGATTGGAATAGCCACGTGAAAAAAAGGACAAATATAATTATCGCAAATGATATGTAAGTTCGCACATTTGTCAAAAATGCAAAAGGTTTACTAAAAGGTTATGGGCAATGAAGGGCGATTTCTGTGTACTTGTAATTTAATTTCAGTGGAAACATCAGCCATGCAAGTACAGTGCTCGTATTTCTGTAATAAGAAAGATGCACTGAAACCCACTACTTGTGTAACTGATTATGCAATTGACACTTATTTCCAAGCGATGGCTGACAATTTTGATTCAAGTCTCTCATGTATATATATATATATATATATATATATATATGAATTTTTATCACATCACACGACATTTTATATACAAACATTAAGCTACAAATGTCGTTTAATATCCAATTCGCGCTACTTCGTGAATATCACCGAAGGCGAATTATATGTGATAAATGGATTGGTACTTATGTGACTCGAACACCCGACAGCTGACCTTGAACGTCGACTGGAAGTCGTTGAAGGGTACTGTCGGGTGTTCGAGTCACTAAGGTACCAATCCACTTATCACTTATAATTCCCCTTCGGTGATATTCCCGAAGTAGCGCGAACTGGATACTAAACGACATTTGCAGCTTAATGCTTGTATATAGGCTATATATATATATATATATATATATATATATATATATATATATATATATATATATATATTATATTTATATATGTATGTATGTATGTATGTATGTATGTTTGTATGCATGTATGTATGCTACAAACTGTAGCATCCTTCCAGGTTAGCATTATGCGAGGAAGCCCTCTTGTTACCGTTTGTTGGTGGGGACAGTTTAAACAGTTAAAAACACTTCAAAAATGAGCTAAAATGGACAGATTTTGACGGGAGTTCTAGTGTCACGAATTCGCCACTAAATAACCAATACTGGGGGTAAAAGCATTTAATATACCCTGGAATAAGGTCATCACACATTAAATTAATCTGACTTTATTTTATTTGATAAATTATTACTATTAATACGTGTACTGTCGTATGGTCAAGAGCAGCATAATAAAAGACTGACGAAAATACACAAATCCTAATCAAACGAAGATGATATGAATGAAAATTCTATTGAGCGTGAAGGTTAAAGGTGAGTAGTTGTTTTGAAAAGAGAAATTTAGTATGCCTTTAACGTTCAGCTTCTTTAATACGGAAAGGAAAAAATGAAAAGTTCATTAAGGCAAATCGTAGCAGAATTGTTTTTTTTAGAAATTGTTTCCTTGTTTCCTCGCCCCAAAGCAGAAGAAAACAATAGAAGCATATTTATAAGAACTTACGAGTAATTTGGATCGAAATGCGAACATTATAAAATGAAAATAGAAGAGAAACAAATTCGTCCAATTAATGGAAATTGTGGAACTGGCGTTCTGCTAGGTAAGGGAAATCATGAAGTGAACCATCATTAATTATCAACAACTTATGTATTTCATATTTATCTCACCTTATTATTATCTATACCATTTCATTCAGTTACATATAATCTAATATTTCACATTTACATGACATATTGAGAAAGTTATTTGTAGTGAAAATATGAATTATTCGATCAAACGTCAATTTCTCTCCCAACGAAGTGATTGATATGCGAATTTCTCCTTGATGGGAAATCCTCTTATTATACGACCGCTGAAATCTATTTCGCATTCATGACTGATAAATTACCGCGCTATTTATTACTCGTGAGTATATTTACTTTTTGGTGGTATATTTATCAACATCTCAGTGCAGCCAGCGCAATAACTGTAAAGTGTTACAGGAAAACGTTTTGATTTTTTGTATTGATCGAGTAGTATTTGTAAGTTTTCAAAAAAAAAAAAATAACTAACAGAACAAATGGTAATTAAGAAACTATGTATATATATATATATATATATATATATATATATATATATATATATATATATATATATATATATATATATATATATATATATATATATTTGTGTGTATGTATGTATGTATGTATATATATACGTATACATATAAATAAATGTGTATGTGCATTATGTATATATAAACATATGTAGAGAGAGAGATAGAGAGTGCCACATTTTAAATGAGCATGATATTACGGACTTTTTAAAATGTCTAACTCACGGCATACTTTTGAGAAGCTCCTCAGAACTCATCACTGGATCGATGATTTGACGCAAAGGATTGGATTCAACTCTCATCGTGAAGGACGATGTGTGAAGGGGCTTGTCATCAAAGCCTTGCCATTGAGATTGATGAGTTCCGCATAAACCTAAAGAATCCGTTCAGTGGGGAAGTACATGTGGCATATGATGAGCACAGGGCAAAATTGTGCTCTTTGAATAAGTGAAAATAAAGGGAGGTGCCTACAGTTCTATTTGGACAATACAGTGTCACTGCTTCGATTACTCTTCTACTGCTAGAAAAATAGGAGTAGCTAAGATAGTAATTTGTGCACGTAATAGTGTATTCCCACTAGATAGGAAAGTTACAGACTGTGATACCTTCCTTCATCAAGCAGTAATATTAACAAGGATTGATGATGCAACTCTCCTGCTCCTGCTCCTTTCCTGCAGGCGGCCCTTCCCCAGACACACAGGGAGCGTAACTCTGAAAGAAACAGCACTTTTTTGTTGCCCTCGAAAGGATCGCATTCATCTACCCGTCTTTGTCCACACAGTAAGGCAATAATAATAATAATAATAATAATAATAATAATAATAATAATGACTTTGTTGTTGTTTAAAAAAGTAACCGTTAATTGTGGAGAAGAAACCAGTCATTTTCTCCACTATACATTCTTAGTAAGTACACCATCACACGTTACTCGTATTTGAAGCCAATGCATCAAATATTCGGTAGAATTCCTGATGTCCGCGGAAAAGCAGCCCGTTTAAATTCTTTCAGAACCCGGAAAAGTTTGTGAATATAAGTCTAACAGCCTGTAATAAAGCATGAAGCACACACTCGAAGAGGGGGAGGGTATTTAGAAAATCTTAGACTTGAGTCACCGTTGGAGGAGATCAGTGATGGCGAAGATGATGCGTCAGCCAAACTTAATATTTGCGTCGTTGGTCCTCTCAGTAAACTCCCTTCAGATTTCTTATCTGATTCTGCTGTAGCTGACATCGCCCTGTCTACCGCTCTCCCAATTTCTAGTGGGTACTCTCAGTTCCTTTTAATTAAATGGGATACTTTTTAAGTAACTTAGATTTATAAGTATCTTGAGCTTAACAGTGAATTACATAGAGTCATGTAAGTGATTATTTTCTAGACCTCTCTAATTTTATCTCCGGGAAGTTGTGTGTGTGTGTGCTAGAGGTGCTTAATATTCCTTTCCTCTTAGAATCCCTATAAAAGTTTCATGGGACTTGGTCGTCGTCATATGAAGTAGTCTTTCTTTAGGTACTTATTGATAGCTTTGAATCAAATAACTTATCGACTTTGGGACAATATCTTTCTCAGGAGCGAAGTACCCTCTGGGTTTCTTCTTGTTCCCATGCATACAATGAGAAAGCTGCGAATTTGGAGGTCAAATAGCTCGACCAGCACTCGGATATTCGCCTCCTGAATGTGGAGCTCACTCTCATTCTCTATGTTTCCCAGATGATTTCTTCCTTGTTTTGAGAAGCTTCTGTAGATAGCAATTCACAAGCACATAAAAGATAGCAACTACGGTAAAACTCATTAAAAGATAACAGATTGAAGAACGAAGTGCGTAATATAATGTAAATGAAGTAGTGACGATAAGCTGGAGGACATTTTCCCTTCATCTTCTACGTGGCCCTCTTAGATTCCTTCGTCGTTGAAACAAATCTGTTCAGGCGACAGACGTCGAGATAAAAGTAGCGTCAGAAGGCAGTCTTATAAAACGCGATGAAACGAAAATAAACAAATCTTATTCTGCCATTCTAGTCTTCACTGGATTAATCTGCAACTGAATGGTCCTTATTCAATTTACTCTTGGAATTGGATTCGTACTAACATTAGAAAAACTCAGGGAGAGTTAAAATCTCTCCACACAGTATCTTTGCTTACGGTATTAGGGCATTAGAGGAAAAATGCTGCCTAAGGGTGATACTGCGCAGTGATGTCATGGAATAATGACTCTTAAGAAGCGAGACTTCACTGGGTGCTCGGCAGATAATCCAATTCCTCGAGTTTGTTGTAAAATCTCAAATTGGGGTTTAAGGTCGACAAAGGCCGTCGGGCTGAATCCGGGAGGGAGGCCAGGCGCTTTTGTGTTTTGATGTTTTTCTTCTTCAGTTTTCCTTTGTACCTCTGAATTCAGTAAATCAATTATCCTCTGCTTGTCATCAGTCATTTTTCCATAATGAAGACGCGAATCTTTCATTCTTGTATGGTCTTACTGACGCGTTTTGACTTTTTGTAGGTTAATATTCTTTGGTTCTTTTCTAGAATTCATCATGCAAATTCTCTTCATGAGCTAATGAGCTGCCATCTATTTCCACATAAATTATTCTAATTCACAATCTACATCACATTTGTGGCTAAGAGGCTTTTATTTGAAAGTATTATACTATCTTTTTTCCTCTTTGATGAAATCTTGTTTTGACTGACCTTATCTTTTTACCCAAGTTTGAGTAACTTTGACCTACTTCCCAAGGCCTCAGATATTTTTATTTCAAAATTTCATAATTTCTTCTTTGATCTACGTTCTCTTATAAGAATGACATGCAAGCACTCTGCAATTTGGAGGTTATATAATAATTGCTGCTTTAAATAGAAATAAAAATTCCTAGAACTGTTCTCAAAAGATGACAATACGTTCTACTTCTCTGATTAATCAGCATTCAAAACTCATTTAAAAGTGTCAAATTATTCCCAAATGGTAGGTCTTGGCATAAAAAAAAAGATTTAGGCACATTCCCCAAGTTGCAGGTTTATGGTGACTTTCCAGTTATGTATTAAGACTATAGAATGAAATGTGGTTACAAAATATAAAACTTTTGTTTCCTTCACGTTACAGGTTTTAAGATCTTAATATTTGATATACCATTCATACTGCTCTATTTTTAAAGGAGAAAAGTCATGGATATAAATGAATTTACCTATCTATACAGTCTACTTGTCAGTTTTACCATGAAATATGTTTTTTGATAGCCACAGTGACTTCTTAACTTCCAGACTTCCTTGCAACTTTTTGGATACGCTTATCACTACAAGCCTATGTCCGAATAAGGAATAAATGAAGAAGCTTTCACTTTCCCCAGCAGGGTTCGAACCAACTCACCGTTTCCATTAAAAACCCACTAACACGCTATACGCAACGCTCCCTAGGTTATTTCCTAATCAGATATTGTCCTGTAGTGACAAGCTTAGACAGATATCCATAAAAGTGCCAGGAAGGTAGGAGGTTGAGAGGTTACTGCGGCTATAATATACATTCATACATACATACGTATATACATACACACATATATATGTGTGTATGTATATATATATGTATATTATATATGTGTGTATGTGCATATATGTATGTACATACGTATATGCATGATATACTGGCGGTAGGTGTTACTTTGCCTTCATATGCCAAAGCATCGTCAGGCAAACGATAACCACTCACAATATATCCCTGTATGTATGAGCTTGCATATTCTCGTGCAGTTTTGCCTACGTTACTTTATTTTTACCTCATGATGTTTGCAATTGCTGACTTTATTATTCGAGGATTAAATACAAACCGAAGAGGCTTTTAGTCTATAGGGAAATGTACGATACACAAACTTCGAATGGAAATTAATTTAAACATTTTCATTTCTTTTTCAGGTAGAGTTGGTGTTTTGATGTGGCGCGTTGTTATCGCACGTGACCCGTAGGGTTTTCGCAAGTTTTAATTACACTTCATTTTTTCAATTTTCTTTTACAAGGTGGATACATGAACTCAATGTTTAACCCTCATGATTTTTTTTTTTTTTTTGCCATACTATCAACAAAAGATCCTTTTAATTTTCTAACGGCACGGTATTCGAAATGCACTGTCACATTTTGAGAAAAATACTGTCCATCTACTGTCAGACAGAAAAGGAAAATTTTTACAGAACATCGAATGAAATCAAAACCATCTATGCCTCAGAAAAATGTTAAATATGAATATTAAGTATGATCTATATTTTTCGAGGAACGAACAGCCTTCTGCAGCCATCACCACCATCTGGTGACCGGTGCCGTTGTCCGTTTCTGTTTCCACAACGACAGTTTTGTCTTCGGCGTCGATATTACTTTATTCTCAGTTTAAAGTTACGAAATTACTTTCGAAGGCGAGTGATAAAGTAAGTCCCCTGGCAAGAGTGTCAGATGTACCACGAATGCCACGAACGGTGTCTTCGTTCTATGAATCAATCACAGTGCTGTAAGTCGAAGCCTAAGCCACTTGAATACGTTCAGATGTTGAAATTGGCGGCGATAGATATTGAAGAAGACCTCGCTCAAGGAAAAAGATCTGAGTAAATTTAATATTCACTGTATTATCATACAGATCTTGAAGTGCAAAATGCAAAGTCTGGTTTATTGTGGTTTAGTTGTATTATCTAGTTTCAAAACATTTCAGATTGTGACGGGTTTTTTTTCATGAATCGGTTCTTCTAAGAAGAATTACTCTCAGCAGTTGAAACTTCCTTTGTTTTCTATGTCACGTTATCGGCTAGAAATAATTAGAATAATCTGAATTACCATACGGAAAAATCATATCATCACAAAACGTTGAAAAGTTATATGTGCACAGTATATATATATATATATATATATATATATATATATATATATATATATATATATATATGTACATATATATGTGTGTATATATATGTGTGTGTATGCGTGTATGTATATATATATATATATATATATATATATATATATATATATATATATATATATATATATATATATATATATATACATATATAGAGAGAGAGAGAGAGAGAGAGAGAGAGAGATGCTCACTTATTCTGAAATGGTTCGCCTGCGTAACGCACACAAGGCCACCAAGCTTTAAAAGGTCGTCATCGCCAAAGACACGCTGAGACGGAAGTCGTAACCCTTCAGGCGCCACTACTTCCAAAGTAGAAACGGAATATAGTGAAAAAAATTTTGATACAAATATGGATAGCTGCATCTATGTAATCTACGTAATCTACTGGACAGTGATACATAATCATTTAGGGTAAATTCCCACATAAGCAACGCTAACGTCAGCGTGACCGGATTCTGATGCGTCTAGAGGCTTAGAATCCTTCTAGAAGAGCTAACGCTATTAGTTCAGTAAGTCTTAGAAACTCCGGTCAGCGGTGAATAATAATCTCCTTTTTTTCTGTACTTTATCTTTCTTTTTCTCTCACTTTACGTAATCTGTATATTGATGCACACGTACAGTATATATACATACCCGCACACACAAATATACATATATATACTGTATATATATACATGTGTGTGTATGTATGTATATATATATGTATGTATATGTACGTATATATATATATTATATATATATATATATATATATATATATATATATATATATATATATATATATATATATATATGATACTTTTAACTAAACAAAGCATAGGATATTTCAATGCAGTACGAGAGATGAGCTGAATTTTCACAGTTTTTCTCCACCAAGCTCTTTGAAGTCTAACCTCCTTGATCTAAGAAACTGGACTACATGCAAGAGTACAACGAAGAATGCACATTTCTTCTTTACTGTGTTTTGTTGATTTCCTTTAATTTGCTCGCGCTCTTTGTCGGGTCGGTCAGTGATTGAGCTGTGTTTGTTGTTTACGTTCCTGTGATTTTCAGGATCAGTTGACCACCAACAGTAACTTAGATAAATAACAAAGCAGATAGGAAATAAAATCTTTAGGTTAAATCTCAACAATATGTTTACTGCGTGTGACTTGAAAGATTTCAAGTCACTGGTTCAAATCCATAGACAACTCCTTGTCTTGGCACCCCATGACACTGCAAGGAATCTTTCCTGTTACACAACAACACTGCCGCTCTCACTGTATATCGGGCAAAGTGGTACATCACTCTTGCTAGTGTTCAGGAGTTTGAATCTGACTACGGAAGAGAATGGCTTCTTCAGTTTTGCTTCCATCTAGGTTCGGGCTTTATAGTAATTAGCGTGTCCAAAACTGGGAGGAAAACGAGAGATTATGAATTCATTAATGCCCATTTTCTATAAGCATGTTGGGGGATCTAGAGGAAAACAAGACTTAAGGCACTGTCGTATTCAGTTTCTAATATATGATGGACCCAAACGAGAATTTCATAAGCCGCTTCATAAAACAATAAAAATAAGCTCATTTTCCAGACGTTCATTTTCCATGTCTAGTTTATTCGTTCTATGTTTTTTATTTGCTTCGGCTTTTTTACTGCTTTATTTGTACTAATTTGTATCACACCATTCGGTGAATCGATAATGTAGGACTGTTTGTTTTAGAATTAAAGTGAATTGAATATAGAATTTAGGCCAAAGGCCAAGCAATGGGACCTATGAGGTCATTCAGCGCTGAAACAGAAGTTGACGGTAAAAGGTCTGAAAGGTGTAACAGGAGGAACCTCGATCGCAGTTGCACTATGAATCAATTGTTAGGAGAGGGTGGAAAGTAAGAGGGAAGAAAGAGAATATGAAAGGAGGTACAGTAAAAGGAACGAAAGGGGTTGCAGCTAGGGACCGAAGGCACGCTGCAAAGAACCTTAAGTAATGCTTACAGTGCACCGCATGAGGTGAACTGACGGCACTAACCCACTACGGAGCTGTTTGTTTTGGATACAGTGCCGAAATCCTTTTGAAATTGAAAACTGTTGTCTTTAGATATATGGTGTATGTATATAGTATTTACCTTCCTTGTATTACAAGACTATTTCGTTGTCATTTGTTATTAAACTCTATCTCTTCTGCTCTTTCCGTTTTCATTTTCGTGGTCCTTTCTTTCTTCCTTTAACACACAACCACTTCGAGACTGGAAGCTTTGATTGACGATCAATTTGCTCTTTGGTCTTTCCCCGTGAATATCTCCCTTTAGTACTGAGAAAGAACAACAACAACAAATGCAATAAACTTAAATGCTGCCCGTGAGGACTGCTGCATGAATTCCAGTCCACTGACAACCTGGGAGTTCTAATTTCCTTCTAATCTCCGCGTCAAGCGCATGGTTTAATTATTACTTGCATCATAACAGTTCAAATAATCTATTCCTTGCGATCTCTTTCTTTCTATTTTTCTACCCTTTATTTTTATCGGTGCTTGGTATAGGCCTTCCGTTCTTTCGGCCTCGACATTAAAAAAAAAAGCATAACTATAGAGAGACCATGCACTGGTTCCATCGTCAGGCATAGCGTAGGCAGTAGGTATTTGAATTAAATATTTGAATTTCTTGTTTTCAATGCATGATTAAAACTGAATTAAGACTTAAATACAGTTAATTTGATAATACGATAACAAACTTTAACCTATGAAGTTTTTTCTTGTTTGGTAATTTCTTACCAAAGGCTTTCATATTATGTATCACGTTCTTCAATTTCTTGGCGAGTTGGTTAAAGAAAATGGATATTTCGTATCGAATATAGTGAAACGCGGCTCAATATCCCGTAGACCTTATTTAAATTCACTTTTAACATTTTTAAAAATCTGTACATCTGATATTTTTGTCGTGATTATTATGAAAAAAATGTATGCAGATAACAGAAATATATTTTTTCCATGGTCATTATGCTAAGGTAATAAAACGCGATTAACTATAATTATGTTTTAACACGATCATTATTTTCGATTATCACAACACAAACAACAAAGAATATTAATATGCTTTGCTACATATGTCCCTTACGCTCAGTAAATACGGCTCGATTAACTGTGTGTCTTATATAGTGATAAAAGAGTTTACTGAATGCAACGCAGATAGCAACCGGTTTTCATTAGGACCAGTGTGCTCAATGAATACATCACATCTTACGCTTCCATTATGATTTTCATATGATATCAACCATTATAGTTAAAAATTGTGTAGTATCACAATTAACAGTAACCTTTTATTAGCATTCAGTATAATTCAATTTAATACAGCGCAAATAAAAGCATTCTTTCAGATAATTATGCTCTATTCTCACAACAACATTAATAATATCTTCCTCAACAAATACAACAAGAGAAGTTAAGGAATTGTATGGTATTTGCTACCTTAGGCGTACATTTACCACACATTTTCTTAACGTTGTATCTGATTATTGAGACTTAATTTACCGGAAAGAGAGATTTATTTTCATCCTAGACATTCTCCTTCTATTTTCTAAAGGCCACACATATACACACCGTACACACATACACACACACACACAAACACACATATATATATATGTATATATATATACATATATACAGTATATATATATATATATACAGTGTATATATACATATATTTATATATATATATATATATATATATATATATATATATATATATATATATATATATATATATATATATATATATACATATACGTATACATATATTATATTGTATCTGGATTCAATTTTCCTTTATAACTTAAAATGTTCCTAGTTTAGGGTTAATTCATAATTTTTTTCCTGAATATTTTACTAAACATAGACAATGGAAAGCGGAAAGAAAGCAAGAATCTTACACAGAGGATTACATTTTAACTGTAGTCTCTTGTTTTGGGAACAGTGATCAAACAGTACCCCAATATTTAAGGCGACTTACTTTTTATGAAAATATATGTGTTAGCATCGTGATTTAGAATCTGGAGGTCATGAGTGAATCTATTACCATGTTGGCATGAGTGACCTCTAACAGCTGAGTACCATAATTTATTTAGTCAAAAATAATCCCATCCTGATGGGCCTCCTATGCGGCCGCTAATTCTTTGACGCAACCCAAAGTTTGTTCCTGCCAATATACCTTACTTGGCTGACGGGACATGTGAATTCTTAAATCTCGCATCAAGATCAATTTTCTGTTGGAGATTTTTTCCTTTATAGATAAGAATCAGCTATGAATTCCTTCGTGAAGATGTTAACTATATATGGCTAAGAGAAATTTTCTAATGTTAGTTGTGTACTTAGAAGAAAAGTGGCTGCGAATCATGTGTTCATGTTGATATACTTATATCTAAATAGCATGAAAAGTTATTGCAATATCGTTTTCAGTAAAAAGAAAACTCAGTTATCAATCATATCATTCCTATTATTAAACCTCGCTACTGAGAAAACAGGATATTTGTAACATTTTTTTTGGGGGGGCGGGGGCGGGCAAAGGAAGACTTTTATGCTCTGAAAATAGAGGAAATAATTTTTTTTATAGTTTTGATGATATTCTTAGGCCTCGAGGGAGATGTGAATACCCTTTGAGAAATTTCTTTGTCTCCGGAATTAGTTTCTGAAGAGACGATTCACTAAACATGAGTAAGTGCTGAAACTTGGAGCTTTCGTGGATGGAACCTTATATTACTTCCAACCCCCCAAAGATTCTAAGTTGGAGTAAGTGCCGTGAGTAAGTCAGAAGTTCCACTTTATTTCTACAGAAATATCATTCCAAATATGATGAGATCAGGGTCAAACAACCACTGTTAGTTTCGTAAACATTTCTTGCGTCATCAAAAATATCAAGGTTATGCGAGCAACTGACGCCATTCTATAATGCCCAAGTCAAACGAGTCTGCGAATTTCTTTTGAAGTATCTTTCATCTTTCTCTACGTCTTCGAAAGCCTTCTTGGCTATGTCAAAGATCAAGAGGTGAATAATTAGTAACGGAAGTTATGTGAAGTCCATGTCCATGGCTTTCTTCGACTTATCAATCGTGGAATGCAGGGAAATGTCAGTCAAATCTAGTCCATCAGATAAAGGGCTTAACTATTTTTTTTTCTACTAAGATTAAACAGCACAAATAATGCAGTGTCTTTTGGTTTAGCCAGTAGTATGAGATCTACAGATATTTCAAGCTCTGCACCTTCACATTTGTACCATGAGCGTAAAGTATGTCAAGTGGAATTGTTATGTAATGTTCTCGTTTGCTCTGCAGCATTACATCAATGGGCACAATTCGTACGCCCTTTTCAAAGGTTGCTGATAATATTCAATATTAAAACGCCAAGCTACATAGATAGTCTCTCTCTCTCTCTCTCTCTCTCTCTCTCTCTTTATCTATCTATATATATCTCTATATATATATTCATATATATATATATATATATATATATATATATATATATATATATATATATATATATATGTGTATATATGTGTGTGTGTGTGTGTACTGTATATATGTGCATATATACAGTATGTATATATGTATATATGTATATATATAGTATATATATATATATATATATATATATATATATATATATATATATATATATATATATATATATCTGTATGACCAGGTAACAGTTGATGAGGGGGACCATTAGGAAGAAACTTTAATATACAAATGTTATCTCGGAAGAATGTTAGTTATAAAATCTATAAATCATTAACAAATAACTATATATGAATGAAGATGGCTGCGCGAAAAGAGCAGGGAGAGGGGATTCAATAGAGAACTCTAAAGAGAGATAGATGGAGAAATAAGAGATAGTTTGGGAAGAAAATTTGGCAGTAAAGGAAAATAAACCAGAAAAATGGAGATATTATAGAAAAATAAACGAGAGAGAGAGAGAGAGAGAGAGAGAGAGAGAGAGAGAGAGAGAGAGAGAGAGAGAGATGGTTGACTGATTATGGCTACTAAAACTGGCGTCACAACATCTAGGTTACTGACGCCGAGAGAAAGAGAGAGAGAGAGAGAGAGAGAGAGGGAGAGAGAGAGAGGGAGAGAGTAAAGAAAAAGAAGGAAGAAGAGAGAGACCTTACAGACCTTACAGTTCGTTCGGGTTGCCCCAGGTCCCTCAGTGTGAGGCACCTCTGATGTCTACCAGAGAATTGCTAACGCATCTTCCGTTATATTTTGCATCTTCCAATCTTGGATGGTCTGGGATGCATCTTAGATATTTGTCGAGCTTATTCTTAAACACATCTACGCTCACTCCTGTTATATTCTTCAGATGAGCTGGTAGCGCATTGAATAGACACTGTATTATCGATGCTGGTGCATGGTGGATTAATGTCCTGTGTGCTTTCCTTAGTTTTCCTGGTATAGTTTTGGGCACTATTAATCTACCTCTGCTTGCTCTTTCTGAAATTTTTAGCTCCATGATGTTTTTGGTAATTCCTTCTATCTGTTTCCATGCTTGGATTACCATGTAGCGTTCTCTTCTCCCTTTCAAGACTATACAAATTTAAGAATTGTAGTCTTTCCCAGTAGTCAAGGCCCTTAACTTCTTCTCTATTCTAGCTGTAAATGACCTTTGTACACTCTATTTGTGCAAAATCCTTTTGGTAGTGTGGGTACCATATTATATTGCAATATTCAAGTGGACTACGTAATGTACATTTTATAAAGCATAATCATGTGTCTCGGCTTTTTGTTTTGAAGTGCCGGAACAACATTCCCATTTTTGCTTTTGCATTTTGCCAATAGTATTGCTATTTGATCATTGCATAACATATTCCTGTTCAACATCACACAAGGTCTTTAACTGCTTCCTTATTTGTGATTGTCTCATTATTAGGTCCTTTATATGCATATAGCATTCCTTCTTTATCACCATATTTATTGATTCAAATTTATCAGAGTTAAATACCATCCTATTTATCTCTGCCCATTTATATATTTTGTTTAGGTCTCTTTGTAGCGAGTTCCGATCTTCATCACAAGCAATTTCTCTACTTATTCTTGTTTCATCTGCAAAACTTCTTACTACTGAGTCCTCAACATTACTGTCTATGTCTGCAATCATAATCACAAACAGCAATGCAGCTAACACTGTACCTTGTGGCACACTGGATATTACCGTAGCTTCATCCGATTTCTCATTGTTTGCAATCACTATCTGTTTTCTGTTTTGCAAAATTCTTTATCCATCTTCCTACTTTGTCCACAATGTTATGTTTTCTAAATTTTTTCACTAATATATTATGGTCTACCTTTGCAAAGTCTAGGTAAACCACATCTGTATCTTTTCATTTATCATATTTTTATATATATGCTTTCATGGTGGACTAACAGTTGGGTTTGTGTACTTTTTCCGGGTACAAACCATGTTGTCCTATATTGAACAATCTATTTTTCATTAAATGTTCCATTATATTTTTTTCATTACCCTTTCATAAACTTTCATAATATGAGATGTCAGACTCACAGGCCTATAATTACTTGCCTCTAGTCTTGAACCACTTTTGAAAGTAGGGGTAATATACGCTAATTTATGCTCATCGTAAATCTTGCCTGTATCTATACTTTGTCTCAATAATATTGCTAGCGGCTTTGCGATTGAATGAACGACTTTCTTTAACAATATGGCAGGTATGCCATCTGGTCCTGCTGCTGATCCATTTTTAATTTCATTAATAGCCTGCACAATATCGGCTTCTGTACTATCTATGTCCAATAAATATTCAATATTTTCATCTCTTATTTCTGTATCATTATCAATCAATTCTAGGTGTAAATTCACTCTTATATATCTTTCTGCTAATATGTTACATATTTCCTTTTTCATTCGTTAATCGCCCTTCAGTTCTTAGAGGGCCTACTTCTACTCTTATTTTATTCATCTTTTTGCATATGAATAAAAAAATTTTAGGTTTTGCTTGATATTTTTGTGGTGGCCTTTTCTTCTAGGTCCCATTTTTTATTTTCTTTGACTGTATAATCTTTTGTTCTGCATTTTTCTATCTTACTTTTAGTTCCATCACTTTCCATGCATTCTCTTCTTTTCCAAGACCTTTTTTCCACTTTCTGATTTTCTGGAACAAGATCCTTCTGTCTCTTGGTATTCATGACTGATGTTTACTTTTTTTCTTCGGTATATATTTTCCACTATTTCCTCTAATATTTTATAATATATCGGTATTTACTGTATATTATCACTTACAAATATGTTTTCCCATTCTTTGTTTAATTCTTCATTTATTTTGACCAATTGATATTCTTACTATAGAAATTGTATTTTCCATATCCTTCCCATTTTTCATCTCTTGCTTATCTCTGTTTTCATGTGCTTTGGAACGGACTGTTAGTTCTATGACATTATGGTCCGAAATACTCATGTTATACACTATTATTTTTTAACATAGTTCACCTCGTTCACAAATACTAGGTCTAAAATATTATCCTTTCTTGTTGGCAGGTGATTTATTTGCTGAATGTTATGTTCTAGTAGCATATCTAATAGCTTTTCAAATTGCCTCTTTATCTTTACTGTGCTACTATTGCTCTCTTTTTTATATATGTATAAATACAACCACAGTCTCCTATTCATTCTTTCCATTCTACGAAAGGAAAGTTAAAGTCCCCGGATAGGAGTATAGTCCAGTCCTTGTGATTTCTACATATATCATCAATTTGTCAATTATTATGTCAAACTCTTTAGTATTAGGGGTCTGTATATTACAATGTTCACTAATTTTTCAGATTCAAATTCTACCGCTATTAATTCACATTCTGTGTTACTATATTTCTCACAGATTTTCCCTGATTGGCGTCTCTTCCATATATCATGGTTCCCCCGGATTTCTATTTTTTCTATCCGATCTATAAGTTTGGAAACCCTTTATCTGGTCATCATACCAGTCTCTTGGGAATACCGGGTTTCACTTATATTCATTATTTCTATTTTTTTCATTTTGGGTTAGTTCTAAGAACACTATCTTTCTTTTGAGTTATTCAAAACTAAACCCTGCGCATTCATCACTATGATGGTTTGCGTATTATCTCCATTATCTAATTATCTCCATTATCTAATATGGGTAATAATAAGGATTTTCCCATGTCTCTTTCCTGTTCTGATATGTTGATCTTTTCTTCATTTCCAGAAATTCGTACATTAAAAAATCCAACTTTTCCATTATATTTGATCTTTGAGAGAGCGAGAGAGAGGGAGGGAGAGAGTAAAGGAAGGAAGAAGAGAGAAGAGAGAGAGAGAGAGAGAGAGAGAGAGAGAGAGAGAGAGAGAGAGAGAGAAAGGAAGAAAAAAGTTAGAGAGGAAGTTAAGAAAAAACGAAGAGAGAGAGAGAGAGAGAGAGAGAGAGAGAGAGAGAGAGAGAGAGAGAGAGAGACCGTGCGCTGGGCGCTAAAATCCCTTGGCTTTAGAAGAAATCCTCTCCGATGGAACTTTCTCGACTAATTTGATTGAAGGAAATCTGAAAAGGCCTTTTTATTTCTATTCCATACGTTCTCTTCATTTGCTTCTCTATCTCATTACAAATCTTACTCCTGTTAAGTCCCAGCAATTAATTAGTATCCATCTCATTCTTCCTCCTGGGAGTTACAACTGTCTTCATTTTTGTATCTCAGCACTGCTAATCCTTTCAGCAATTCCTTATTAGCAGCTCACACCCATTTTTACACACGCATACACACACATATACTGTATATGTATATATATATATATATATATATATATATATATATATATATATATATATATCAACTTTAGATTTCTTCACATTTTTTGGGTACGCTTTCACTACAAATCTTAGGCCTAAGTGAAGAAACAACGGAGGAAACTGACATCCGACGGCAAGATTCGAACCATAGAGAGTCAATAACATGGAGTGTCGATCTCCCCGCCAAGCATGTGACATCAGGCGGCCATATTGAAAAATTATTGTTCTTAGGTCTATTGTAGCCGAAATAAAAACTTTTGTATTCTAGTCTGCATCTCAAATATTGGAAGCTCAAATATAATTTGACTTGAAAAATTTATCCCCTAAATAAACAAGTAGTAATTTATATACATGCAAATAATTATAGATTCTCCTTAAACAAAACAAAAAACTTATATGTTGATTCGTTTGAAGTAAAGAATTTTTACATAAGATAATTGCTTTTTTTTTTAATCTGTAAATATCTGACGTATTTGAGTCAAATACACCTCCATTACAAAAATGTATTTCATCAATGAACGATCTTCAATCTAAACAAATATCAATAAATAACTACTGTATATACTTTCCTTTGGGAAAATGGCATGTTGATTTATATTGAACAATCAGACTCCATATAGGCTACATACGAATCAAGCTAAAAAGTTGAATTGTGGTGAACAATCGGTAATATACATACATACAAATAAATCATTCTTTATATTCCCTTTTAACATACACACACACATATATGTCTATGTATACATATGTATGTATTTTGACCTAGTCCACCACTGTTATAGGTTTAAAATGTTATCATAAACAATAGCTTCTAGACCCACCTACCGCCAAGCATTTTTAATGGCAAGCAAAAAATAGCATCACTGTGAAGGTGGTACAACATTCTTTTAACATATTTTGCTAATTCGGTATTTCCAGGAGCATTGTTTAGCGGAAGTTTTGAAAAAACGCTGAGCAACATACGATTCTTCCCGCCATGCTCAGCGTCGTTTAACCAAACCGTCGACGGAAAAGGCTAGCAGGTTAATTTTTCTGTTCTAAGGCTTTGGAACGATCCTTCAAGAGAATTATTAGATAAGGACTACCAAAGAAAGTGATTTTAACTTATTTGGAATAAAATTGGTTTTAAAATACCGAACGAATCATAGGTATAGGC
Source organism: Macrobrachium rosenbergii (assembly GCF_040412425.1). Classification (NCBI taxonomy): domain Eukaryota; kingdom Metazoa; phylum Arthropoda; class Malacostraca; order Decapoda; family Palaemonidae; genus Macrobrachium; species Macrobrachium rosenbergii. The sequence goes on from NC_089795.1 coordinate 30,740,769, forward strand.
CTAGCGTTGACCTGGCTACGATTCTTTTGCTTGTTTTTACCATTCTTAAAGTTTATTTTTCCTTGGCATCGTGATTCGACAACTTTTACCATAGAGAAACTAATTTTATATTCTAAATTAAGTTGCAATTAGATTAAGGTTTACATGATTATACATCATACCAAACTAGTAGTCTGAGGGAGCTGGTGTAGCCTAGGCTACCAAACTTCATTTCTTCGTATTACCCATCTATGAGACTTATCGTTTGATGAAAACATAAATTAAACCAGGATTTGTTGCAGATATAGAAACATAAATATGTTCACTTTAAATTTAATGATGGTGGTGGACTTTTTATGGTTTGTTTACATGTTCCTGAAATAGTCTCACCAAGCGCAACATTTCCGAATTTCGTCGTGAAAACAAACACTCTAACGCTACCTTTACACATTTAAATGTTAAAAAATAATGGCATGGACAGTATCCTACAGATTTTCCTGCTGCAAAGAATTTCTAATGACAGACAAAACACAGTATGTATCCTAAAGCATCACAGTAATATGTTTAAAAGGCGAGACCTGTTGACACAGCCTATAGGCCTACCGATGCCAGGCATTTCTAATAACGAGCAAGATCTTTTTTACTTTATATTATGGGGGACATATAGGATCAGTGAAGTTCTGATTTCAAAATTAAAATGGGCACTGCACTTATATGCCACAGTAATATGATGGAAATATAATAGATGTTATTAGAGAAAGCGTTTCTACTGCTAAGAAGACATAGCTGACGGGCATAAAATCATGCGTAAATAGAATTCATCGTGCTTGACTTACCTCAGAATGTTATCTCATTTTCTCGTGAAGAATTCTTGTGGCCATTTCTCCCATTATAAGTTACACACATACTATTATGAATATATAATGGAAAGAAAAATCGCTGGAGACACTAGGCACCTATAAATATCCGCGGCTCCCGGGTGTTAGAAGACGGCCCCAAAGGCCTGCAGCTGCATACAGTGTTGCCACATTTCCACACCACTAACTTCCACGCTTGCCTAAATTTTATATTCATTCAACAATCGGTAAAATCTAATTTATATATAAAAGTATATGTTTTCTTTCACTGTCTAAAGATCATTTGCCGTAAACATATTTTAACCGGAAAAACTAAATGTTTATCATTACATGGGTCTCTTGACATGTTACACATGAACTCTTGACATGCTACAGCATGATAACGAGACTATTATATAGATTTAAGCATTCAATGCATTTACAATATCACTTTGTAAAGAACTTCCCTTATCAAGTTAATCACAATAACTTTTTACATTTATTAAAACAATCCTCAAACCTAAAACTGTCACTTGTTATTATATCGTCTACACTCTATGTACACCGCTCGATCAGCTTCTGCTACTTCATAAATTGGCGCGTAAACAGCCGTTCTCTGATGTTTCTTTTTCAGTCGTTATTATATGAACATATATATAAATATGCAAATGACCGAGAATATGGGTCAATGAATCACGATACAAGAAAATTATATAATTGACAATAAACCCCTAAAAAGTCTGTGGACATTTTTTCCACACTTGGTGCGGCAGATCGTAAAATGAAGACGTCACGCCATTTCTGCACCCGATCATCTTTTGCATGAAAGCTTCCACACCGGAGGCCACATCAAACTACCTAATACTAGTATACAGATAACATCTCTAGCTACTGAGTCATTACTAACCATTTATGTTTTAAACACACGTTGTCATAGTGAGGTTACCTTGAAAGACTCGATCAATGAAGAATCTATTCCAGCTCTTATAATATACTCGAGTTGGAATAGACCTATCCAGACTATCGTAGCCGAGCTTAAACGTTTATTGCTTTCTAGGATTATATATATATATATATATATATATATATATATATATATATATATATATATATAGTATATATATAGTATGTATATATATATATATATATATATATATATATATATATATATATATATATATATATATATATATATATATATATATATATATATATATATATATATATATTTGCCGCTCACTTATTTTTGCTACGTGCACGGTATGTGCAGCTGTAATGGCCACAATAACAGCTTCTCTATTTTCTCACTTTCTGGGCATACTCCTCACTACAAAACCTTAGACTCTGCTGAAGAAATAAATGAGGAAATCTGACGCCCGTGACGTATTAAAATAGATATATCTGGTGGGAAATAAAGGCGACCAGTAGATTCTATATAAAAATTTCAAGAGAAAAAACAGTAAACAAATAAACCCCGTGATACGATGGTGAGGATGGGTGTGTTCCAGCTCTAGCAAAATCCATCTGATTTCAACAGATATCTGTATATTAGAGCGAGAATAAGTTTATATTCTTTTTCTTTGTCTAGTAGTTGAGGGCTAGTTCGAATCCGGTCACATGCTTCTGAGTTTCTTCTTTTGTTTCTTCCTGTGGATCTAAAGCTTTGCAGTAACAAGCGTATCCAAAAGTGTGAAGACATCGAACTGTTAAGAGACCGATGTGACCATTACAAAAAAGTTAAGTATACCTTAGTTTTCCCAGACCACTGAGCTGATTAACAGCTCTCCTAGGGCTGGCCCGATGGATTAGACTTATTGTGCGTGGCTAAGAACCAACTGGTTACTTAACAACGGGACCTACAGCTTATCGTGGAATCCGAACCACATTATAGCGAGAAATGAATTTCTATCACCAGAAATAAATTCCTCTAACTCTTCATTAGCCAGCCGGAGACTCGAACTCGGGCCTAGCGAGCGCTAGCCCACAACTCTACCGATTCGCCCAACGAAGAGCTGTGACCATTACAAATATAAATATATCTTGTAAAGAGCGACCAGTAAGACACACACATATATATGTACATATATGTATTGGAACCAATGAACACATGAGCACGTGTTTCGCAGAAATAAACTTCAACCTCACAGAACCCCAATCTCTCAAACGAAAGGCCAGGGCGCTACACATCGACCACACAAGTCATAAAAGAAGTTGGAACCTAAGTAGTTCTGTACCTGAGGTTTTTCGCGGCCAGGCTACCCCTTCGAATGAAATGCTGCGAATTGACTCACTGGTAGGCCGAAAAGTTGGGTAAAATTTGTTGGTATGTTAGGTGGCAGCCTGCCGGGGAAAAAACTTTAAGTACAGAAGTATTTAGGTTCCGACTTCTTTTATGATTTGTGTGGATCAGTTGGTAGCGCCCTGACCTTTCATTCGAGAGAATGGGGTTTGATCCCGATGTGAATCACAAATCTGTATATATATATAGATATATATATATATATATATATATATATATATATATATATATATATATATATATATAATTATATATATATATATATATATATATATATATATGTGTGTGTGTGTGTGTGTGTGTGTGTGTGTGTGCTCAACATTAAGTCGCAAAACGTTATAGGTACGATTTAATATTTGCTTTTATCAAATCAAAGTCCTTCAAAAGAAGGCATCGAGCTTACCCCATATAAAAATGGAAAAAAAGCACGTTAAAACGAAGAAAAAAAAATAATTTAGTCGGCTTATAACTAAACAAACTTAAATATTGGTAGATTAAATCAGTACTTTTGCTTTTTTTTTTTAATTTCATCCCTTCATAAATGCTGCTAAATGACAAAAGATTCTCGATAGCAATTAAAGAACAGGGCATATTACTCTTGCTTAGACATCACATCCCCCAACGATTTTGTGGTGACTGCTCTCCTAAGAAAAAAAAATTAGAAATGTACATTTCTTATAACCAGTATTCTCTATTTATCTATCTATCTATTTCTTCATTGCCTTCATGTTAATCAATAATTGAAATTTTAAAACATGCGGCAGCTCATTTTCCAGATTTTTTAGTAACACGTAAAAACTCAAGGCTTTTGTTCGTTAAGAATCATAGTACTATAAAAGTCAACCAAGGAGGTGGTGGCCGCTGAAAGGTGCTCTCACCCAGAATGTATCGTTTCAGAGCCTAAGTATTTCTGTCGTTTTCCCTTAAAGAGAACTGAACTGTGTAGAGAAATGAGCGACCAACCTGATCACCAGGTAAAGCCGACTGTGCTTCTCAACTTTGACAATTCTTGCTCCCCAAGTATTTTCACAGGATTAGCACCACTTGCCGGCTCTCTCTCTCTCTCTCTCTCTCTCTCTCTCTCTCTCTCTCTCTCTCTCAATTCGGGTTTCTAAGAAGCAAGAACCTGTGCTGGCACAAGACCAGCTTAATCTTTTTTTATAATGGAGAGACTAAGGCGAGCAGAAATATGCAAATCGGCTGTGATAATATAGAAAAATAATCAAATTAATAAAAGACAATAGATAATGGAAATTTATATAATGATAAAAAGAGTGTGTTTTTGCTGAATTCATGGAGAGGAAAAGAAAAAAATGTGCATTGTTATCAGCAGCGAAACCAAGCACCCTCTATCTTTTACTTCCCTTTCTCTGTCGCTGTAATGTATGGTTGTGTTGAACCCAGCGAAGGAAAACGTATAAATGTTTATTGCAAGTCTAGTGTTTCCCTCCCTCTATCCGCCTCTCATTTGTGTTTGCATTGGAACCTGTTAAGGCGAGAGTTAAAATATTTACTGTAACTGCTCGCGTCTCTCTCTCTCTCTCTCTCTCTCTCTCTCTCTCTCTCTCTCTCTCTCTCCTCCTGTGTCGTACATAATTGGGTAACAGTATGGTGAGCAAATCCTAGGTCCCTTGGAATGCTGCAACATGCTTTCCACTAATCACTGTGAATAGTTGTTCCTGGCATCACTACTTTTCTGATTATCGGTAATAGTGTTTCAGCATTGCGCGTGTCGACTATCTCCATATAACCACAAGCTGGTGACAAAGATGGATCAACAATCCCAAATACCCACAAAGGAATTTGAGAAGCACGTCCCCTATGGTGCTTTGGTGTACGGGTAAAGCAAGACTCATTGATTTGCACTGTTATCCCTGGCCCACCAAGCTTGACAGGTTTTTTTTTTTTCTTCAAAATATTTCTCACAAATTTCACGGAAGAAAATGAATATATCAATAACTGTCACTTTTGAAACATTCAATAACTGTCTGTGTGGTCTGCAATACATTCAGTTCCTGACACCAGTAAAAAATACCCTCTATCCATTTTTGAAAGGAAAGCTTTGAGCGATAAAAAACGAATCTTTACTCGATTCGTAGTGGTTATATTTGCTACATTCTTTAACTTGGCACTTCCAGACGTATTTATCTTAGACTGAAAAGCGTTTAGTCCAGTTTATTAAAACTTTACACTGAGAGCACTTTAGTTCTCTTCTCAGAAGATTCTGCTGCTTCATCCAGTTAATTGCAGGAAGCGGGTCTTCAACCAACAACGCTTTAATAATTCGTTCATAAGAGAATGGTCCGTGTACGGTGACTTGACGTCAATAAATGAGATATATTTCTTAGAAAAAAGTAAAATGTTAACTCTCGTGACTTACACCTTTCTCCAAATAAATACTTGTTTAACAATCAAAACATAACAAGATATGGTTTAACGACCAAAAGAGAAAACCAGCAACGGTTGGTATAACGAAGAAATACTGAAATAACCAAGTATAGTTTAGCAGTCCCTAGCTGAACAAGTAAAGATAAGCACTCCTTGATTTCTAGGGAGTGCTTATCTTTACTTGGTCCAATTTTATTTAATTACTGCTGAGTAATGTCTTTAGTTATTGTGGTTATTCACTTTTCATTTTTAGCACGAAGATTAAATGGCCATTTCTTGTAATTCATGTAAGTATAACTTATTTAAGAAGCAACTTATTTCCCTGACTCTTGCATCATTCCTTCCTTAAAGAGTGGGTTTGGTCGCTTTTTGTAGGCCTAAGTCATTCTTCCTTTCCTTTTCATTATAGTGAAAAAACAAATCTGAGAGACGACATCTTAAACAGAATTATAATGCTCTCAGACAGAAAGCTATTTCCTCTACAGATGACTGGCCCTTTTGAACAAGGACACCTCGAAAGAAATTTACCTTAATTATAACTTCTCTATTCGGGAAGACTTCCTCGACAAATGTTAGCAAAAGGTTTGTGGGTTTTTTTTTTTTTTAGCATGTAAGAGTTTTGCCATTTTTAAAATTATATTTCTCAATTGACATTCAAATTAGGTTTTGGAATACATTCTTCATCTATTCCATGAATTTCCGGCTATGAGACTATCAGAGAAATTGAGAGAGGATGGTCATTTTAGAACACACAAACAAACCCACGCGCACCACCAGTCTCGAAAGAAATCGTCTTTCCCAATTCATAATTATTTTCTTTTATTGTTGCGTTGTTGTTTTTGTTGTTCTGACGTTTACATCTTACAGAGCAAGTCTAAAGTCATGAACGCAGATATTGTTAAAAGACATGAGGTACGTTTTGCTCTCCAGCTAAGAGAACACGCCGTCAATAATGAATAAGATTTTGTATTAGATTCTAAAAGCTGCGCATTAACATGCTCCCTATGAGTAAAGGTCCATTCTTGGGTTTCTGTCTACTGACGACTTTCACATTTTTCCTTGAAATGTACTAAAAATAAATAAGTCGACATACGTCTGACAAGAACCCCCATTCTATCGGCCTAAGAATGAAAAACATTCTTCCATATTTCTGTTATTTCTAATATTCATAAGTAAATGCTTGTATAACACGGCATTTCAATAAGAGAAACAAATTACCCGTGACTACGTAAAACGGTCTAAATATGCTTTGCCCTTGCGAAACATTTTGCCAAAAAGCACAAAGGCCAACAAGTATATCTCATGCCCCGCTGCAGTAATGGCATAATTGGCCCATCAGGCCATTCGGCGGCGCTACCTAGCATATATTAGTATCCAGTTATATCTCGGTTATATTAAGTACAGCACAGTGGCTCATCAGCGTATATTTTACATGTATTTGGGACCAGGGTAGTATAACATAGCAGATATCCGGCCTTCGCGCTTATGAAAGAGGTCTGTTGACCATCTTTGTCTTTTGATGCCGATCGAATGTCTCACGTAAATATGCTGTTTTTCTCCCTTCCATTATTGTTGCTTTATATCAATAATTACGAACTTCCATTGAAATGATAATTATCTATGGCCAAGTTTTCGTGTTAGATCTTTCTAAATTTGATATCAGCATCGATGACAATTTGAAAAATTTCTCAGTATGTACATGACTTATGCCTATATTTTTTTTATAGCGACCGTTCTGAGACAACTCACTTCTGTTGTAAATGTTAATTTTGTCTGCGTAAAGAATCCAGAATTATTTTATGTATATGCTGTAATATACCTCTTTCTCTACTTTCATTTGCTTTTGTTGCAACCTTCACACACGGCAGGTGAATTTGGTTCGCTTAGCAACACGTGCTGTGTTCCAGCAACAAATAAATGGACATGTCTTCGATTTGTTTATCAACAAATCATGAGGAAAACGGAGAAAATAGGAACAGACTCGGACGAAGTCCAAAAGGCATCTCTATTTTGAACGATTGGAAACTCTGGCGGAAATCATCAGGGATATTCAAGAAGCAAAATTTCCCGCTCGTCTTGCCCGAGCGAGGGGGAGAGAGAGAGGGAGAGAGAGAGAGAGAAAGAGAGAGAGAGGGAGAGAGAGAGAGAGGAGGGGAACTCAGTGGAAACTGGCATCTACACGAACCGACCCCCGCTCTTCCCCTCTCCCTCCCCCCATCATTACCCTCCTTGCCTTTGATCGAGACGAGGTTGCCTGGTGGTGGCGTTCGTTCGGTTCAGTACCTCTCTAGACTCGTTGCTGTAAGGACGTCCTCCGCTTCGTGCTCTGTGCTGTGTTTGCCCTTCTCTTCCTCCTCCCACAGTTTGAAAGGCTTTGTTTAAGACTTTTTGGTGGTGATCATGGATTCGAAGAGACCTCCACCCAGACCGGTGAATTTAGAGGAGGCGGACGATGGTGTCGTGGAGTTTTCGCCGCTCAATCAAGAGGACGACGAAGGCACAGTCACTATCGAAGTGCCTGTGGCCGAAGAGAGAGCCGCATGGGGATCTAAAATGCAGTTCATGCTTTCTTGCATTTCTCTCTCCGTCGGTTTGGGCAACGTTTGGAGATTCCCCTATTTAGTGCAGCAAGACGGAGGAGGTAAGTGGTCATGCTGAACACCGTAGAGTTTGTTGACATTCGTCTTCTGTTGAACTATGACGAGGAATTTACGACGGTGGCCGCACACACGCTGACACAAGCAGTTTTTATGTGGTGTGGTCGCGGAGTCGTTCGTTTTATATAATTCTCTCTCTCTCTCTCTCTCTCTCTCTCCTAACACGTTTACTGTTGTTCATTGTTCATTGCTCACTATATTTTGGGAAATTTTCATGTGTTAACTGACTGGTAACTGCGCGAGTACTATTTTATATATCTTCTGTGACGTTTTACAACTGGCAGGGTATTTTAAAAGTTTGTTTGTCGACTTCGTTAGGCCTGTACTGTATATAAACCACCAAATTTATGTCCTTGACATACGGAATAAAAATGTCTTGTGGAGATCAGAGAGAGACCAAGGGGAAACGAAAAGCGCTACAGAAAAGTAGCGTGGTTAGCAGTTCTGGGAGTGTGTGTGTTTGTGTGTGCGCGCGTGTGTGTAAGAGGAGAGATGTAAGTGTGTGTGTGGTGTGGTGTGCCTGGGTGCTGTTTGGCGGATCAATATTGCTCGGCTGGAGCGCTTGAACTAAGCTCTGAGACACAGTCCTAAATGTTTACATAGATCGCCTCAGGGGCGAGAATACACTTTCTCTGTCTGTCCCTTTTTCTTTTCCATGTAAGGGAGGAAACGTCATAGTAGGCGAAGGTGGATAATGTCATCTCACCTGCCGTTAGGTAACTTCTCCCACAAGGTACAAAAGGAGAGTTTCGTGCTGACTTAAAGGGGAAGGAGCCAGCGTGGTTCCTCCGTTTGAGTACACGTACACACACAAACACACGCATGCGTATGCCCGTTTTCGGTCGAAAAATACAAATCTATTGTGTTGGGAAATTCATTGTGATATTGGTGCCAGTTGACCCCATAGGGCAGCGTTAACGTTCTTGTAATTAATACATATTAAGACAAAACTAGTTTTCAAGTAGCAGATTGTCATTTATCCAAGAACTCGCGCCGTCTTATCATACTGTGCGCACTACGGAATGGTAGTCGAAAGCCTTCATTATTGAGCGTTTGAATTTGTAGTTTTATGAATTATTGAATGTGTTAGTATTGTTTTTTTATGTATGCGTAAATACTCGATATATTGTGTACTCATCTACGCTAAAGCTATAATACCTAGGGAAGATATATACTTGGTGCATGCGTGCGTGAGTGAAGATTGCAGTGCTCTTATTAGTTGTATCCATTCATTAACCGTATCACTGCACAATGAAGACGTAGTAGTTAGCCTATGCAACTTTGGTTAACCCCCCCCCCTTCCCATGCAGGTGAAGATTATGAGCATAATCAATTAAATCTAGTCTTTCATTATACTATTCACGAGCTGACCTTTGCAGGGTACTGTGGATGAGCGTGACCTACCAGTTCATTAGGGGAATTTCTTGCTTGATTAATAGTTTCCCAATTATAGGTCACGTGGAAGTTTCTTTCAATCCTGAGATAATTGGTACATGTGGCTATTGTGATGCTGATGCAATTTTTAACTTACCTTTCTTTGATGTTTTTATTCGTTAAGTCGTAAAGGATGTATTTTCATATTTCGAACCGGATGCCATTATTTTTCTTAATAACTACCATATATACGTTACTTGTTCTCAGCTACGGCTTCATTTATTGTTCCATCATGGATGTTTTCCGAAATTTTTTGTTTTTAAATCATATGTGGTTTAGGCCATGAACTAAACCACGAAAAATTGTGAATTTGTGTTTGTTGTATTGTAAAGGCAGTTTTATTATACAGGTTTATTGATTTAATTTTTTTTTCATTTGTTTGCATATTTATTAATCTTAAGATTCATGAGTTACGTTGTTGCTGATTCTTTGTAAATAATGCAGTAGGACTTGATGTTGCATCATTTGTGAATGTCAGGTTTTAGGGGATTTTGGTTTATATTGCGTTAATTTATCGTGATTTTTCAGATGTGCTTTCAGGGCATATGAATATAGAATAAATGAAGAAGAATGTGATAACTCCGTATAATTTTATTAAGTGTAGGGCTTATGCCCCCTCGGACTAAAAAAAAATAAACAAGAAAAATGAACAACCCAGATACAGATCAAGAACAGACAAAAATAAAAAAAGATAAAAGCTGAAGCCTTTGGTATTGTTTAAAACTAATTTACGGAGCTGCAGATTATCCCAGTGCCTAAGTTCGGAGTTTGTTTCAAGTTCTCGAGAGTCGAGTTTTCAAGTTTTTTTTTTTTTCTTTTTTTTTTTTTCTCTCCATTCAGACACCAGGGGAAAACTTCGTTTACCTCGAGTTCTGGTCTCAAATATTTTCTTCTTAGGCTTGAAGGACGAAAATAGTTGGCCGTTTGGCGCAAGTTCTGGGAGGCCCGAATAGTTTCCGGTCGGCCTTACTTAAAATACAGCTTGCGGCGCGTAGTAGGCTTCGGACTCGGGAGAGATAATTTCCATTAACTGCCTTTAATTGCCGCAGTCTTAGGGCTAAGGCCTAGTAAGTTTCATTCATGAGGTGGTTGGTGTGAACCAGTTTTCTTCCTTGGATTGTCTTCTGTCTTTGGTTTAGTTTAATGCTTACTACTTCACTATATATGTGTGCATATATATATACACATATACACATCATTTGTGTGTGTGTGTGAGAGAGAGAGAGAGAGAGAGAGAGGAGAGAGAGAGAGAGAGAGAGAGAGAGAGAGCACCCATTAGCATTTCTATGGATAAGAAAGCCTAATAGTCTCCACTCACCAGTGGCTTGTATGTACTGTAAGTATGCCGAATGAAAGTACCCTTGGAAGGTACCGTGGTCAAAGCTTAAGGTCGGACTTCACTTCCCAAGGGTCGGGACTTCCCGTCTTGACCCTCTCTTATATCACCATAATTTTGAAGGACATTGGTACTCTAGCACCTGTAATATTGCCCATTCATTGGTTTATGTAATTATTATTTTCATCTACAGTACGCAATAATTTCGTTATCTTTTCCCGGTCTTTTTATTTCTCTTTACTTATTGTTCTAGTAATGGCCTAGTGCCTTGTCTCGCTGGAGCATCAGTTTTCTCTGGAAAACAGAATTATATTAATATGTTCTTTGTAAGTAATGGTTCCCCAATAACTGATAAAATTATTTTTATGCCAAGGACGAATTTAATGCCAAGCAAAGCCCCCTCCCCCCCTTTTTTTTATTTGTTGCGGTGTTTGATGAATCTGTGGGTGACCTCAATTTAGTTTAGCTTTCATTTTTTGGAGTTCTGCTACGACAGTTTAGGAAATAACAGTATTCCCTTTTATTCTTTCCTCTTTTAGAGCTGTCAGTTTTCATTTTGGCAGGCGGAGCACAGAGCCAGGCTTTTTTTTTGTTTATAAATTGCAAATAATTCGACTGGGTGTGAGTTACAAATGACGTTAATTATAAATAGCAAAGTTTACTGTATCTTGCTTCTGCTGTTGCTGTTTATGGGAGCTTGCATCAGTGTGAAGCTATTTTATAGTATTTAATGAATCTGTTATGTATCGTATTCATGGAAAAGTTAGTATACCTTAGTTTAACCAGACCACTGAGCTGATTAACAGCTCTCCTAGGGCTGACCCGAAGGATTAGACTTATTTTACGTGGCTAAGAACCAATTGGTTACCTAGCAACGGGACCTACAGCTTATTGTGGAATCCGAACCACATTATAGCGAGAAATGAATTTGTCACCAGAAATAAATTCCTCTAATTCTTCATTGGCCGACCGGAGAATCGAACGCGGGTCCAGCAAAGTGCTAACCAAGAACGATATCGACCCGTCCAACGAGGAACTTCGTATTCATGGAAATTATTAGATTTTCATGTCATTGATTTCTTATTTTGCTGTCCATGAGATCCGTCATGTTATTCATATATCTTCGAAATCACTAACAATAAGCAGAACGTGCACATAGTGAAGCGAAACAGAAAGTAAAGATAAACCTTGAATCAGCTGCCGTAAAGAAAAAAATTACAAAACTTCAACAAATGAAGCAAAGCAATCTGTAAAAGTAACGTCCAGATAAATGGAGGAAAAAATTGTGTTGGTGCTGGTTTGCCGAGTTAAATCAATCACCCTGTCTATGCCAAGGGAAGGGAAACTCTCGGGAAAGGAAAGCGCTTTTGGGCGCATTTAAGAAAGCTTTCAGGTCACTTGTTAAATCCTTTACTTGGCTTTTGAAGAGAAAGTCGCTTTGAGAAGCTGTTTCTCTCTCCTCTCGGCACAATTATAGTTACTATATCAAACTTTTAAAGGTTTTTTTTTTCGAAAATAAAGTTATGTCAGAGATTTAACTCTTCCTTAAATGGAACGCGAATCAAGAAATTTACTTTCTTTCCCATTTTACTTTCTAAAAAAGAGAGTGAACATTCCATCTTCTTCTTCCAACAAAAGTGCTCACTTTCACTCTCCGTAAACAGTCAAGTAGAAAGTCCCGAAGTAAAGTTCTCAAATAAAAAAAAAACTTGCTTTCATTTTTCGAAAACGAAGTTACGTCGAATGAATGCCCTCTCTCTCTCTCTCTCTCTCTCTCTCTCTCTCTCTCTCTCTCCAGACTCAGCGTCTTTAGCCATTCAAAGATGAAACCTGTTAATTGAAAACATTCCAAGGAAGATCCACTCAAGACTCGTGTAGTTTGAACCTTCTGCTCGGGCTGACCTGGTCCTCGTCGCTTGTTCTCTAATCCCGAGAAGTGTTTCAAAGTCAGGAACATATTAAGCTCGCGAGAGGAGCGCGAGAACACGTTCCCCCGAGTCAGTCGTTCCTTTTGTGATTCTCTTCGTGGTCTCATGCTTTCTTTCCTTTCATTAAACCCTTGTTACAGGTTCTGATGGTTTTTATCTTGTCTAATCCTTTTGTTACATAACGCTGTCTTTCTCTCATTATATATATATATAATATATATATATATATATATATATATATATATATATAATATATATATATATATATATATATATATCATATACAATATATATATACATTATATATATACTAAATACCTCATTCAGACTAGTGAACTGGTCTGACGATCTAACCCAACGGAGTTTACTCAGAAAAGTTACAAGCTCTCTTGGACAAACAAATTATTATCAAAATATCCGTACGGATACTTGATACTTGATAATGCGGAACTGTTTGTCCAAGAAAGCTTCATAACTTTTTCTGAATAAAAACTCCGTTAGATACCATCCAATTTGAATGAGGTCCTTTTAGTAATTCTACTAATGCACAGAACAATTGTGTATGTGATGAAGTTAACATTATATATATGTGTAAATAAGTGTTAAGTAGTTTATATATGTATTTGTGTTCATGAAGTATGCATGTATTTGCCACTGTATACTCGTACATTTATTTATTGTTTATACTGTATTGCACACTGTACTGATATGTGTTTTGTGATCACGCGTGGATACATTTACCTATGAAAAGACCCATCAGTATTCATCTTTAACGTTGCCTATTTTCTTTTTGTTCCTCCGAATTTAGGAACTTATGAACTACTTAGTTATTTTCTTGTGTGCTTCAGCATTGTATTTCTATCCCTTGAAATATTGAAATTTAGCTTCATTCTAATAATTTATGGGGCAATTTCACTGTTCCATTGCATACTGCCTTAGTTGCTCTGCAGAGTGAGGGTTAAAACTTTTTATGTGAAAAGTAAATTAGATTGTGTCTCAGCTATTGGTTTTTTTCTCATTTCTGAAAATATTTCATATATTGCTGCAGTTGAAATTTTCATTGAAATTTATTTTACCATCGCTGTTTATGATTTGAAATTATCGCAGCTATTGCCGTTTTTCCAGTTGTGTACATATTGGTTCTTTTTTTTATGGTACCGGAGAGTAGTCAGGTGTGTGCTGTTGTAACTGTAAATTACATCATTTTATAACCAAAACGGACGAGCCAGTCGCACCCTTCAGGGTGTAAACTCGAATAGCTTTTTGAAAGAGTCAGAGAAATTAAAATTTTGCAACATGGTGATATCTGTATGAACTGAAGTGTGCGACTGCCGTAGACTTTGGAAGATTTTCTCTCCTTGCAAGTGCTGCTGATCTTGCTTAGTTTCGACGCTGAAAATCTACAGCTTCGGAGAAGTTAGTGTGTAAAATAAGTTTATTCTTGATAAAAATTTCTGACAATCTCAATTTTCAGCATATTCGCACGTAGCTGTAAATTGTTGACGTGTAAGAAATGTTTTATGATTTAGTCAAGTGATGACCTTACTGCAGTGCTTATTGCTGATTGCCGATCGCCGCCGGAGATCTCTTCTCGCCACTTGCCAAGTCTGTTGCTATTGTTAGAGGGCTTAGGATCTGTTTTGGGGAAGGTTACTGGGCCCTTAATGTGTTGGCTTGGCTCCCTTGTCCTTACCCTTGACATTTAATGGCGGTTTTGCATGTTGTGTTTGGCTCCATTACGGCTACTCTCTCTCTCTCTCTCTCCCTCTCTCTCTTGCACCTTCTGTAAACGAATGGACTTATAAACGGATCACTGTTATTTCGGAATCAGTACTTTTAATGAGCCATGAAGTATCGATATATCATCGCCCTTATTTATTATTATTATTATTATTATTATTATTATTATTATTATTTCTTCCACATATATAATCATGATCAAAATCACTGTCACCCTTATTATTATCAAATGATCTTAGTATATGATATTGGCGACGCTTGATTTTCAAGGCTGATATTATAATATTGCTTTCAAGACCCGTAAACGACATCAGGCATGCAATGGTATGGATCGCATGATTTGCAGTTCTATGATATATGTACAGGTGGCCGGTACCATACTCCTTAAGGGGGTACGGGGGTACCACCTTCAGCTTTTCCTCAGCGTCACAATGTAGACGGGACTGAACGATTTCCAGCCCCAGCTGTGTCGCTCTCTGACTTTAGCTTTTCCTCCTACCCGCTTGGTCTCTCTCCACTTCTCTGGCCAACTCCTTTTGTCTTTTAATATGGTATAGTGGTCTCTATAATAATAATAATAATGACGATGGTGATATTAATAATTATAATAATAATAATACTATTATTATTATAATATAATATTATTATATAATTATATTATTATTGTATTATAATAATAATAATTAATAATAATAATTATACCTCTCTCAACTCGAGAGAGCATCAGCTAGGCCATCATAATTTTTTTTTTCGTACGGAAGTAGTGGTACATTAGTACTTAAAAATAAAAGTTCGAATAAATGAACATTGACAATAGGGTACCGTACATCTACGAGGGATATTCTAATAATTAAACATTAATGGTGCTCTTTACCTGTAAAGGGTAACCCAATGACTGTGTATTAATATTTTAAAACACTCTACATCAGTAGGCCTACGTTTCATTTGTCAAGGGCATTAGAACAATCACTGAACATTAATTTGATGTTTTCATAGCAGCAGTTGGGACAAAACAACGCATGATTCTTTGTGTCTAAAGATGTTTTAGAGTCCATAAGCTTCAAATAGTTTTTATTTACAGCACCCACTGAATTCAGTAAATAAATTTCGGTTAGCGTTTGACTGCTAGCCTTCTTGACCAAGGTTCTAGTCCTGCTGTGGGACAGTTTCTTCGTTCCGCATTCAAGGTTTTCGGTGGAAAGCGTATCCGAAAGTATTAGGGAGTCTAGAAAATGAGAGTTCATCTCATGGGGCCGCAATATTTACATATGTCTGGTGAATGTAACCCATATATGTCAAACATACAGTGTATTGGTAAAGGACTGGACATTAATCCTTCGAAACATTGAGTAGGCCTAATTGCCGCCATAACAAAATGGCATTTTATTGACTGAATATATGTATATAAACATGCATATACATATATAGCCTATATATGTGTGTGTGTGTGTGTGCGCGCGCGCGCTTTTAAAACCTCAGGGACGTTCGAATAATCAAACTTGAGCCTTTAAGCAGGTGAACAAATGTTGGGGTGGTCATAACCTATAAAGTCGTCATATGTCAAGGCCCTGCGGTAAAGACGATGTACCTGCAGGCCTTACATTATTTCAGTAATAGTTTGGCTTCAGTTTACGCCATTCAATTATGGACCGCTTTAGACTCCGTTGCATGAATGTCAAGGTTATTCGGAGAGCCGAAAAATATAATCATATGTTTAGATCAAGTTCACGTGTAAGTTCACAAGGTCAAGCTGCTGGATGGAATCGTTTATTGAACTGAAGTAGGAGCGCACATTCTGAAGGTCGTGTCGCAGAACGAGATAATTTGATAAGGCGGAGAATACGTGCAACCCTCAGCAGCGCTTAGCCTGGAAAATAGCACAAGAAAGCACAGGGTCTTCGTGCATGCGTTCCATAGGAGCATTCTATTGCTTTTTGTCATGGCAACAGTAAGTCCTGCAGCTGGTTTTCCTCAGGTCCGGCCGGATTGAATAATTAAACTGCTTCACTTCTGCAAAGGTCACATAAACGTAAGCCATTGGGTGGAATGAAGTTGCAGCAACGCCAAGTCTCTAGAGCTAACATTCTCGAAAATTTTCTCTGGGAAAATTAATGTAATCAAAACAGATTTGCGCAAAAGTTTTCGTAGCGTCACGATTTTATTTTCGTTTACTTTTCCTCTTAATCATGTGTGTCTGTTTACGTATGTAGCCTATCCGCTGATATCCTTATCTTGAGTTGATTACATTTTAGGTTTGTTTTTATGAATGTCTGCTCATTTTAAGTAGTGTTGATAAAAATGAAAAGGATAATCTCAATAGTAAAAACTTCCCATTCGCTTGCATTAACATGTTTGGACCAACTTGCTTTGCTAACTAATTGCAGTTTCTGAAATTAACCTGGTCTGTAAGTTGTATATTTCACCATAACTTGGACTGTCGTGTGTGCGTGTCGACTGCAACCTGGCCCATACCGTGCACATTATGACTCCAATCTTGTGTTAATTAGTATATTTTGTTTGTAACTTGGTCTGTAATGTGAATATTGATTAGGCTAACAAGGTCTGCATTTTATGTAGCCAAATCTGACTTTCCACTGGTCCGTAACTCGTATGTTTTGACTGTATCCTTGTCTGATAGGTGCATGATTTTACTGTGGCCTGGTATATCATTTGTGTTTTGTTTGTGGTCTGGTTTGTAGCTTGTGTTTTGCTTGTGTCCATGCCTGTAAATGTTCACATTGTAATGTGATTTGTAATTTCCTTGCTTTGAGCGTACCCTGATCTGTAATGTACATGTTACATCTGTCCCCTGACATGTAAAAAGTGTACTGTATATATAACCTGATCTGTAATGGCGTGTGTTTTGACCGTAACCATGTTATTGAAACATACTTTGCGAAGACCAGTTAATCCAGGACAGTACCCGCCCACATGACTGAAAACAACCCAGTTAATGAAAGCACTGTTAAAAGGGTAGAATTTCAACCCGTCACAACCAGAAAGTCAACAAACAATCGGTCAAGGTCAGGGGCAACAGAGATGCGAAAAGTATCGGGTTTTATGGGTCAAAGTCATCTACTGTTTCTTGTCAATCCAGACTTCAATTTGATCAGTGGGCTGGAAGAGCTTTTCATATTATATACAGATGATTCAGGGTTAAAGGGGACGTTATGGGTGAAGAATGCTGTTTTATACAATTTAATAACGTTTGAAACGTCTGTATATTTAGCACTCGCGTTAAAGGTGTATACAGATGTTAATTTTGTTATTACTTTGATTAATTTTGAATAGGCTTAATAATTAAAAACTTTGTCAGTAAGTTTATTGAATCCTGTTTTTCGTGGTTATTCCCCGTAAGGGGTTATTACTGTCAGTGCACCTTCACGCGCGGTGCACTGTAGGCAATACTTAGGGTTCTTTGCAACCTCCCTCCGGCCCCTAACTGCAACCCCTATCATTCCTTTTTCTGTACCTCCGTTCACATTCTGTTTCTTCTATCTTATTTTCCACCCTCTTCTAACAATTTTATCATAGTTCAACTGCTAGGTTTTCTTCATGTTAAACCTTTGTAACCTTTTACTCTCAATTTTCTTTTCAGCGTTGAAATACCTCATGGGCCCCAGTGCTTGGCCTTCAGCCTAAATTGTATATTCTATTCTATTCATGGTTATTGCTTATGCTGTAAATTTTCTTCAGTTCTGACATCATTATTGTTATATAATTTTGTCTCCACAGAATATGCAATTTTAGAGTCTTACGTGTGAGCTCTGAGTCAGGTTATAGTAAATAGTATGATATGCAGGTGAATATTTCGACCTTAGATACCCGGTACAAGAAGGAAAATTAAATGCAAAACAATTTTTCAAAGACCAGAAGCTTCAGACGGAAGGAGGTAAGGAGGGAGAAATGAGAGATTAAGGATATTTATGGACAATTGTGGGGATCAGGCCCACCTGCCAGTTTTATCGCTATTTTAGGCCTTTTTCATAGGTTAAGCTTCTTACTGATGTTTGAGAAATTCGAAACTTCTAAATCAAAATGAAGGCGTTGCGATGTATACAACTTTAGAACTGAAATGTGGAATTCAGATCTTGTATCGATTAAGATTATTGGCGAAAATGGTTCCACATATCTTAGAAGGATGAAGAAAGAGTGATTTTAATTTCTGGAAAATTCGGAAAACTCGCGTATTCAGAAGTTAAATATAATCTCTGGTAGATTGTACTTAGAATAAGGTAAATGGAGACGGAACATGAAGAATTTGTTCATTGATTAGACATTAGAAAAATGTATCTTCAACGGATGGACAGTGGCATTGGGCCGATTTCAAGCAGTAATTTTCTCGTAGCTGGGTAGTGCCGTCAGTGCACTTCACGCGGTGCACTGTAGGCATTATTTAAGGCTCTTTGCAGCGTCTCTTCGGTCCTAGTTGCAACCCCTTTCGTTCCGTTTACTGTACCTCTGTTCATATTATCTGTCTTCCATCTTACTTTCCAGCATCTCCTAACAGTTGTTTCATAGTGCTGCTGCGAGGGGTTCCTCTCGTTACACCTTCAAAAACTTTTTACTCTCAATTTTCCTTTCAGCGGTGAATGACTTCACAGATCCCAGCGCTTGGCCTTTGGCCTTTTATTCTATTCAAGCAGTAGTTCCGCAGATGAAAGACTGTAAACCAGTATATCAAGTTCAGAATTTTACAACGCCATGCCTTGTCTTATACCAGTCCATATTCTTGAAGTAAAACTCTATACCACAGAGAGCAAGAAAATCTAGGCCCAACGAGGAAGACCAGTATAAGAATTAAAGGCAGCTCTTTAGCTATGTTGACCTTGTTCATATTGGAATGGGACAAAGAACATAAAAACGTCCCAAAAGTAAGGCAATCAACTGTTTAGTGTTACTGAAGATTTCTCTTGATATCCTTCGTCACGTGAGTTTCTGTCTGTCATCTTTTTCGCTGATTTACTTTTGCATGAATTATTCCTTACGAGCTTCTTGGCGCGCGCTACTTGCGCTGAAACTTAGTGCTGCTCTCTCCCCTGCCCTCCCTATCCCCTATCTACCCCACGCCCACCCGAGGCGGGCAAATAGGTTTGCAGGAGAAGGGTGGATGTCTCCGCAACCCTCCCGTTCTCCTACCTGGGACGGACAAGCCGGTTTGTCAGGGGTGGGTGGCTGTGTCATGTCTCCCCTACTGTCACCCGGTAGAGGACAAACAAGACCTACTTGGATGTTATTATAGATTTGACAGCGGATTCTTATTTGCTTATAGTTTTTCTTTGCAGTTGTGTCCCCATTTTCATAGGCCCAATTTTAGTTGAGGTATGACTGGCGATTGAGAAAACAAATAGTAGGCCAACCAAAAGAAGTGAGAGTAGTTACCATTCGTTAATAGACTACTAATTACCTTTCATTTAACCACAAGGAGAAGTAAAAAAAAAAGGGAATAAAGCATCCTGATCAGGAAAGCATAATTCCATACAAGTATGGGGTAGGCCAGCTTTGAAATAGAACACCGAGTTTAGTATTATTATTTTTTTAAGGTGACTCACCAATTTGAATCATTATGATATCTCTGAGGTCCACTTAATGTGAACCCGACACCAGTGACGTTGACAGAGGGCAGAGGTTAAATTAACATTTTATAAATGGGAATCGAAAAATTGAACGTCACAGATTTTATCTTGATTTGTTTTTACGAGAAAAGTGTTGATTACAAGATAATCAAGAGAGAGAGAGAAGAGAGAGAGAGAGAGAGAGAGAGAGAGAGAGAGAGAGAGAGAGAGAGAGAGGATGCTTGGAAATTGAAGGAAGAGTTACATAGAAGGTTATACGATAAAATGGGTGTAAGCACAGTTATAAAAAGGAGTGAAATGCATCAGGAAACTCCGGTCACTTTCTACTGCAAGTGCCGGCAGCTGATACATAGCCCCATCTGAACCAAGGTTGATCATGACGTCAGTGTTTACATCGAATGATTGCTGTCAAATGGCTTCATTTTACCACGGCCGTTGCTTAATGACCGATTTCATCGATGTCTTTTGATCAGTGGCCGACTGGTGCATTTTCTCTTTCGGTTTTGTCATTTTTCGAAGTATGCCTAATTGCTGACATAAAAAAAAAGAAGCTATGGCATTTTTCATAATCAAGGCTTTTGAATCTCAGTGGGCCTTGTCAGATGAGCATGAAGTTCCAGTGCTATTTGGTATAAACATGGGGTGGTTTATATGTTTTTATGATTTTTTCCCGGATCAGTGTCATTATAAAATATAATTGCTCTTTTTGTAATTCTGAGGATTTTTTCCATATTTATATCCGTCTCAGTATAGGTTATATATATATATATATATATATATATATATATATATATATATATATATATATATATATATATATATATATATATAAAATTTTTTTTTTTACTCCAACCCTGATAAAAGAGGGGAATGAATAAATATCTGGTTAACGCCCTTCTTTGTAAAATCTAAATGGTTACAGGCTTTTAAAATCTACGTGGTTATTTAACTCACACCGCAGTATGAGAATGGAGGTGCAGGAAAAAATTTTTGTTTTGTTTTAATAATTAGCAGGTAACCAAGGTTACAGGTACCTTATCTTCCTTTGCCGCTATGGTAAATCAAGAAAGTTAGGTGAACCTTTTATTTGTGTCTCCTTTTTATTTTTTTCTTCTCTTCACTGCGAGGAACGATTATAAATTTATACCGCGACTCTTCGGGTCGCAGGGTTACTCCTTGTGAGACGCCTGCAGTAATTACCTTTGCCCGGTGGCGAGTTTTAGGGTTAGATTTTATCTCTCTCTCTCTCTCTCTCTCTCTCTCTCTCTCTCTCTCTCTCTCATCCTGTCTCGACAAGCATTTTCAACAGAGCAAACTGATCTTTCCCACGGAAGAGTAACTTTTAGATGACCCAGTTGAGTTCGGCAAAGCCGTTTTTAAAGGTGTAATTATTTAGATGACTCACTTGAGTTCGGCAAAGCCATTTTTAAAGGTATAATTATCTATCTACCTGCTTTTTCTGTTTTTAATACGGTTCGCGTTAGGCAGCCCTATGAGTCTACTCTCCTTTATTTTTCTGTATTATTTTCATTTAAACGAAATGGCATGTCAGAGTTGAAACGCAGAGAAGATTGACTTTAAATGTAGAAAACAATAAAGATAACACTCGTTAGGTAAGTCGGTAGGAAAAGATATTCAGTAAAAGCAAACCAGGACTGATTTGTCAATTTAGATTTAATGCTGTAATTACTTAGCGTCTTCATTGCTTAGGATACAATGACACCCCGTCATGCTTCTCGTGGTGGAGCTTGTCTCTCTCTCTCTCTCTCTCTCTCTCTCTCTCTCTCTCTCTCTCTCTCTGGTATCTGAAACCATGTTCGTGTTAATTTCAGATTTTATGTGTGTGTATATGAAGATATATATTTATATATATATGTGTGTATATATATACAAACATATATATACTTCCATACTTAATATTCTTATAGATATGTAAACGTGACTGATCACCTGAAGAGGGGCCACCATGCTAGAATGTGTGGGGCGAGAATACTGTACATCATTACTCTTACATTCTAAGGTGACACCGATTTCCTTGCCAAGTACAACATAACCCCGTTCACTCTCATCCACATTCTCTCTCTCTCTCTCTCTCTCATTCCCAGCCAAGTATAAATTCATCATGAACACTAGACTCTCTCTCTCTCTCTCTCTCTCTCTCTCTCTCTCTCTCTCTCTCTCAGCCAAATATATATGCATTATGGAGACAAAGCATTTTTTCATGAAAATACTTAAAGGCGCCTAATATATCTTTCCTTTTAGCCCAAAAGCTACGAGATGAACTTCTGCAAACAGTTCAGTTCAGACGCAGAATAAATCTGTTTTGACACATCATGCAAAATAGGCGCGCCAGAAATTCATGATTTCTTTTCTTCATCAAAAACGTAAAGGAAGCTTTCGTGTGCAGTGGATGTTTTCAAATGAAAGACACGTCCGTTCAGTAAAAGTTTTTTTTTTTATCTTAAGGGGTGTTTTCGTGTGCAAAAAGACTTTTTTTTTGTGCACGGAAGCATTCTTGCAAACAAATTTTTTTTTTAAGTAAAGGAAGGTATCTCGAGCAAAATAAACTCGCTTATATGAGAAGAGACTTTTTTTAATGCAAAAAGAGGTTTTAGTTACAGTAAAGTTCCTTATCCTGGAGTTTTTATATGCAAAGCAAAGTGAGTTGCCTTTTCAAAAGAGATATATAATTATCTTTTACAGTGAGAGATTTTTCCTTCACAAAGCAAGCTCGTCAGTATTACATTTTCTGCTCCAAAGTCGTCCTTTATGCCCACGGAGCGTGGTCATACAGAGGCTTTTTGAGCCAGGTTGACACTCTTCAGAAAAAAAACGCTTCCTTATGCAAAGCGAGTTTTTCTAAATAAAGGAAGCTTTGCTATGTAAATCGAAAATAGCTTAGAGCGTCGACCCCGGGGATGTGAGGCGCAAGACATATTTAATTCCTCGCGTGCCATCTTTTCTGCTTTAAGGGATGTTTTCTGCCAACTTGAGTAATATTGCAGTTGCATTTTGTTTATTCTGTTTATATTTTATTGCTTTCTTTTTCTTTACTCTTTCAGGGGTTTTCACATGTTTCTGTTAATATGGTTTGTTGTAGAATAGTGTTTGCGCTTTAATAGTAATAGTAAAATATTTGAAGTGAACGTCATGTTTTGTACTTTATTTTATTCTAATTTTGGTGCGTGAGATTTCCTATGTTAGTGTTTGCCCCTCCTCCCGGAAAACCGTATGAACGTTATGTCATTGAATTCTTGAAACAAAAATATAAAAACACTAGAACGTTAAGATTGTCATAAAAAAAAGAAATAAGTTTTTGAGCGATTTGGTTGTGACAAAACACGGCCATGGGGATGGGTGTCCTCACAGGCCACAGTAGGTATTGACTCGTTCTTATAAGTCGAGGACAATGTGTAATGACTCTTCATTCCATGTCAAGGGCATTAGGTAGTGACCCATCGTCCTGAGCCACAGACAAAAGGTTACGATTTAATTCCAAGTGAAGGACGATGGTTAATGATTCATCATTCCATGTCGAAGACAATAGTGATGACTCGACGGTACTAATCGAGGAGAAAAGGTGATCATTTTTCATTGCGAGTCTAGGCTCTTTACATTTAATACTGAATAGAGCATTGCTTATTATGGATAGTTGTGTCTTCTTCTTCTTCTTCTTCTTCTTCTTCTTCTTCTTCTTCTTTTCTTCTTCTTCTTCTTCTTTTTTTTTTTTTTTGAAGGAAGTCATTAATATAAACCACTTTTCTTTCTGTCACAACTCGTGAATTTAATGCTCCTCAACCTCAAGAGTTTCGTAAAGCGAGCATTATGCCGAAACCTGTTGATCTGCTGACGTCAGTAGTCGCTCTTTCGTAATCTCGCTTATTGTGCTTTGCGGTTACAGATAATTTCAGGAAATACAGTTGGGAGTGTTTTATTTTACCGCCTTGCAATGATGTTATTGTATGCAAATTTTAACTTGCTTGATATATATTTATATATGTTTTTGCGTCCTCCGTTCTTCGTATTCTCTTCTAACATACAAGTGTTTGGTTTCGTGGAAGCCTGATATGGAATTTTTTTTTTTTTTTTTTTTAACACGTGTTGTTGAAAGAGTTGAGAGGTCCACATCAGTCCTTTTACTCCCTTCCACTCTACTACAAATATGGCTTCATCTACAATCACCGTCGGAAGCCTTTTAGGATGATTCCATGTTATGTGTTTGCTGGTTTCAAATAATGATGATTTTGGCGAATTCTCAGGACATGATTCTGGTTGGAAAATATCTTTATATATTTAAAGGTTATCAACCTAGGATACTATTTAGAACAGCAAATCTGCAGGCTGTCGAGTAAAGCAAACGATTATAGGTCTTGTAACATTGTTACCGAGGAGCTTTGTTCCCCTGTTCCTCGGAGCCTACAGGTGGATGATCATACTTAATCCGTTTGTACTAATTGCCAGCGTAACCCAGTTTCTGCGAGATCTTGCGTGTCGGCTATAGAGAGTCATTCTGGTGCAAATTTATTTAACGTAGCTTACTCTAATTAAGGCGTTCTGGGATTGGTGTTCTTGTTTTGCGTTGGTTAATGCTTTGTCATTTATTTCATTTTTGCATCCACAACCAGATGTTGACTAGGTATAACACACTTTTTTATTAATTGATGGTGAAGATCACTACCCCCAAATATTGCAACTGATGGCGGGTGTCGACAAATAGCTTCAGCCAATCAAGGTTGGTTTTAATGATATCTGCTGTGGATATTTGCCGTCAGCTCTTAAAAGAACAAATCACAGAGTTGCCAGGCTTTAGATAATTTTTATCCCGGAAATTTGAAACACTTGATTTATTGTTTAGCAACGTTCGTGCAATTTGTTGGGAAGTAAAGATGACGATGAATGCACTGTGTTAAGATAATTGAGAACGGAATAACATAAATCCTTTTGGCCCTTACATAAGGAAGAACCTGATTGGGAATTACAGGACTCGTGAAGCGGAATGCCCCTTGCGTAACTTTCATGAGAAATTTCATGAAACGCATAATCAAGAAGCTTTAGTGAAAGTGATTATTCCTCTGTAGAGGAACACCACTGACAATCAGCAACATCAGTGAGAGTTACTGATCGATTATAGAATGCCATGAATACACTGGATTTTGACGAAATTTCACGGCATACGGTAAACATTTCACTTGTAGGACGCTGACATATTCAGCTTTATGAAAACGTTCATTTAATCTTCTGTCTAAAATTTTATTAGTGCCATTAAAGCATGGAGATTAAGGGAAGGAAAAAATCCAACGATGCAATTAGTCATGAGAGTGGATCAGATATTTTGAAACCAGAATTTTCTGTTTTGTGACGAGTATGAAATGAAGGATGCTGAAGATAATCTAATCGGTAGTTTTTCATTTTCGTGCGCCTGTTACATCTTTATTTTGTTTTAAATTAGAAGAGTCAGCAACCTTGGAAACAATACTTCGAGTGGATGAATATTCTTCAAAAAATTAACATGATTTTCCCTTCTTAGTTTTATGAAATTGTAACTTAATTTACAAAATATTAAAATATATTAAATATATATATATATATAATTTAAAATATTAAATATATATATATATATATATATATATATATATATATATATATATATATATATATATAAAACAAATCCTTCGAGCCAGCCCTGTGAGAACTGATAATCAGCTCAATGGTCTGGTAAACAATTATATAATAATAATACACACAATATACATTATTATTATTATTATTATTATTATTATTATTATTATTACATATTACATGTATTATTATTATAGCAAACCCCCAAAAATATCCATGCCGTGAATGACACATGGCGTTGTGCCTTCAATTTCAGAAAAGTCATTCAAGATCGGTCGACCGGCAGCTGATGTGGCTCTATAACATGAGACACAGGTGACAGGTTGTAACTGAGTTGTAATAGGATGGCGGTTTTTATTCTCTTGCTGGCGAACTGTTGTATCTGAAAGAATTTATTTTGTTATTCTCTTTAGGGTTGCTTCCCGTAGAGGGGTAGTGCCGTCAGTGCATCTCATGCGGTGCACTGTAGGCATTGCTTAAGGTTATTTGCAGCGTGCCTTCGGCCCCTAGCTGCAACCCCTTTCGTTTCTTTTACTGTGCCTCATTTCATGTTCTCTTTCATCTTACGTTCCACCCTTTCTTAACAATTGATTCATAGTGCAACTGCGAGGTTTTCCTCCTGTTACACCTTTCAGATCTTTTATTGTCAATTTCCGTTTCAGCGCTTAATGACTTCATAGGTCCCAGTGTTTGGCCTTTGGCTTAAGTTCTATATTTAATTTAAATCAGTTTTTAGGGGTTGCTGAGTATAGGGTTTGGAAAAGGGAGTAAAATCCATAGATTCGTAAATTCAGAACTGAAATCTGTTTCCACTCCAGAGTTCAGGTCGAATATGCTCCAAAATACTTCGAGTCTTCTTGACTCGAGCACCTCCATCCTTTTTTTTTTTTTTTTTTTTTTTTTCCTTTTTTTTTTTTTTTTACTGGAGCATCTTCCTTTTTTTTTTTTTTTTTTGTCAAGTTGTGTCAAAGTTTGAGTGATCGGCTGATTCTTAGTTTTCTGACGCAATATAAGTTTCGTAAAACATGAGATGTCTGATTTAACTTATTGCCCATTTACGCAATGATTAGTTGAATTTGACTTAAGGTTAAATCTAAAATTTGTGACATTGCATAAGCCTCATCGTCTCTCCTTTCCTGTTATGTGTTGAAAGTGGAGGCAGAGTTTTGAAGAAACTTAAAACAGGCCTGTATACAGCCTAACTCGGAATAGATAATGAGACGGCGTCATAAGGTTTTTACAGTGAAGTAGAGATCTGATGGTGATTTCAGAACCTGTTTTCCCAGTGGAATAGGAGCTTGGAAAAGCTTTCACGATGCTTTCCCACAGCGCGTAGAGATAGGGTGATAACTTTTTCCCTCCTCTCAGACAAATCCCAGTGATAATCTGGTCGGATAATCTTGAATGTTGTTTAGCTGTCAGATATGACTGCAAATTTAATTTTTGTCTGGATCGTTTGGTATTTTATTCGTGTCGTGTTTGTTGATTTTTCTAGACAAATGTTTAAGCAATCTATAATAATAAAATCCGAGTGGATCTTCCTTGTTTGGCATCCCCTGGGGGTGGGATAGGTATGGGAGACATGACACAGCCACCCACCCCCTGCAAACCGGTTTGTCCGCCCTGGGTGGGGCCGGGGTGGGTAGGGGAGACATCCACCCTCCTCCTGCAAACCTGTTTGTCCGGCCCGGGTGGGAGCGGGTTAAGCAGGCGATCGGGAGGGTAGGGGAGACAGCAGCGCGCGCTCGCCAACAAGCTCGAAATAGTAATAATAATAATAATAATAATAATAATAAAAGTTCATGTCAGTTACCAGCTTGGGACTATAGGTAAGTTTTTCATTGAAGGCTTAATGACTCTGATGATTAAAAGGAAATTATCACAGGTTAAGGCTGCATTAGGTGTATTCATTACTTCGATGGTTGGCGATCAGCAAGTATTGGGCAGTGACGTAACACACTCATTAAGAAGCTGGTGAATACCATTATTCTGGTAACCATTAATGAATACTTTGCGTCCCTAAGTTTAAGCTCCCGTGAATATTAATGAAGAACGATTTATATATATATATATATATATATATATATATATATATATATATATATATATATATATATATATGAAATTTTTATCACATCGTGATTTATATACAAGCATGAAGCTACAAATGTCGTTTAATATCAAATTCACGCTACTTCGGGAATATTCCCAATGGGGAACTATCACCGAACACTGCCGGGGATCGAGACCCGGCAGTACCGATCCATTTATCACTTATAAATTCCCCTTCGGTGATAATTCCCCGGCAGTAGCGATCCATTTATTACTTCGGTGATAACTCCCCATCGGGGATATTCCCGAAGTAGCGTGAATTGGATATTATATATAGTATCCGAGAGAGAGGCTGGCTCTATTATGCAAACTGGAATTTATCACCCGTGACCCAATGAATAGTTCTTTCTGTCATTAGCCTACTTGAGGTTCGACGTCAGGCTGAGAGTGTAATGTGCAAAAATATTTAGGTTCCAGTTCATTACAACTTTCATTGAAGACCTCTGCTATTTGTTAAACGATTAATTACTCTTTTACTTAGACTGCAAGTTTCCATGGTAGAATTTTTTTTTTTTTTTGCCGGTTTATTCCTTTTTCAAGGTCGGAACTCTTTGTCAAGAACTAGATAAGACAAGTGTTTCCATTTATGGTCACGTTTTTGTGTTTTGAATAATGGAATATAACTGCTGTGTCATCAGATTACCATGATGTTCATGTTTATGTACGTGTTTTCCTTATTAAAATGTCATTATAACTTTGCTGGATAACTTTGCTGGATAGTGACAAGTACAGTACATTAAAAATCCCTTTAACGAGTTGAGACCTAACAGCAGTTTTCCTCTTTTGTGGAAGTTTACTAAGCAGGGTACTGACTGACTTGTTTCTTGTTCCATAAGAATACATACAGATTATGAATATTATTATTAATAGCAATAAACAGCGTTTGGTTTTATTCATGTAGGCTGTGCCAGTTTGAAGGTTTTGTTTGGAATAGGCTCTGGAAGAAGGTCGGAAAAGGACATGACCTTGAGGAAGAGCGGATTTGGTCACATCCAATATATATCGTTTTCTGTTTTCGTTCGTTTTTTCCGTTGTTAATTGAATGTTATGGCGAAGCTGCGTAATCCCTATTGATATATGCACACTTACCGTGCATCGCGAATCATTACAGAATGAGTAGCCTGAGTAACCGTTAAGGAAATTAAAAAGAAAATGTCATCGGGAAGAACTTCGTAGGACAGTAATATTCCATAGAATATCGATGACCATTTTTAATGGGACATCAGTTTCCGCGCGCGCGCACACACACACACACACACACACACACACACACACACACACACACACACACACACACACACGCAGAACGTGCTCAGTCAGCATTTGCAAGTGACTCAAGGCAAAGCAATTAAATTATTTAACTTCTTTCGTGGTCAGCATGATTTGCAAAGGGATACGTTTCATTTGCATTTTTCGGCGATATTTCAGTTCAGCGACTCTCCCGATTTTATACCTTCGCCTATGCAGTTAACAGCTTACCGGTTTCGTATGATACGTGAACCTGACTGGTTTCATTGGTTTCCTATAACATGTTTGTATTGTACCGTACGTTTCGACTACGCGGAAGAATCATAGACACTTCATAGTAAATACGT
>NC_089795.1:30775267-30780267 GCF_040412425.1 Macrobrachium rosenbergii
AGTATCATTCGTAAGCCTTTCTTATTTGCAGAAATGCTTTCTGTTATGATTTGGCTGTACTGGCATATTGAGGACTGGATGATAAACTTTTGCATTATAGATGATTTGCTTGTATTTTGATGTTGAACTTGCAGTATCATAATATAGTATGTTATAGATAAAGTGATTTTGTTAAAGATACCCCTTTACTGTTTTGTTATCAATTATTACTTGAGAGGGCAAAATTTCCTAGGTTCAGCTCCTAACCTCCAGCTTGATTTATTTAGTGTCTAATCCAACAACATTAAGCAGGAGAATACCACCACTGGTGAGGTTAGCGGAAGTGAATACGTACTGAAGTGAGCGTCTTCTATAAAACAGAATATAAAACCCTGGAGGGGTTTTAATGCGTTTCATGATAAAAGAAATACTCTTGTTTTCGAGCAGCCATTGAAAAATGAGGTCTGCGTGACCTCGGCCATTCATATCCTAGCCCTCACGAGGTCTTAGAAGGGCACGCTGCCCTCTCTCTCTCTCTCTCTCTCTCTCTCTCTCTCTCTCCGTACTGTAAAAATTCTTTTTTTTAATCATTGTACTTCGGTATATTTCCAAGATGCAACTTTATACTTGCAAGTGGTCGAAGAGTTTCTCCTTTCAGATTTCGGTCGCGGGGGCGGAGGTCGCTTTAGGCTCGTGTGTAGTGTTATGACTGAGTTAAATTCAACGCCTGTCTGTCTGCGACAAAACAGCGTATTGCTGATCAGTGGCAGTCAATATCTGTGTACAGTATGATTATTATTTTTTTTTTAATTCACGTATATTAAGCTTGTTCGAGTTCTTGTTGAATCGGAAGTAATTTGGAGCCAGCAGGAGGTAGAATTACGAAGTGACGTCCTAATAGGAAGCCTAACATTGGTTATTTTAATATACGGGCCAGCAAAGTTAAGGGGAGGTTATTTTAGGAGAAACAGGCGCAGTTGCCGATTAAGATAAAAAATGCTGCAGTTTGACAAGAACCGCGGTAATTTGAAATTATTTGCACGGTAGCTTCAAGGTCACAGTTTACGTGAACCATTTATGAAACACATGTATTCCAGGGAATTAGAATCTCTGTGCTTATTGCGGTAACGGCATTTTTCATGTGTCATTGCTGTCAATACCCACATGCAATACGCGCACACTCGTAGGCACACACTAATATATAAATAAATTATATATTATATATTATATATATATATATATATATATATATATATAAATACATATATATATATATATATATATATATAAATACATATATAAATATATATACATATATATATATATATATATATATATATATATATATATATATATATTAGATAATGTAAATGAAGAAACAAAGAAACTGTTAGGGGTTACACGCTCATTGATTATGTACTTGTAAGTGAACTGAAATGTACTTAAGAAATAAGAATAAATGATAAGGAAAAGTTTCAGTCTGGCTTTCCTGTTTACGAGAAGGGAAAAATGATAATGATCACTGTTCGCCCCTTCCAGTATCCCTTTCATCCTGTCGCCGAACTGTTTCTTTTTCGAATATGTACTGATGTCATTTTGCATGTTGTAGCATCAGACACCAAGATGATGGATAATATTGGCATTTCATATCGTTTCTTGCTTTATACTGCTGTTCATCAAACAGAGTGCTGAGAAGATTGAAGGCAGAAGAGATAAATTTGCATGCTTTTATATGTATATGTATATATATATAGCCTATATATGTGTGTGTGTGTGTGTATTTGTATATGTATAGATATATATATATATATATATATATATATATATATATATATATATATATAATATATATGTTTATATGTATATTTTTTGCCATGTCTATTGTTTTTTTCATCCTTGCTTCTCAACCTAAGCTGAGACCCACAACCTGACTAACAACTTTGGACATAGTTCACTATTTAGTTCAACAGAGGCGTGCTGGGTTTTAGGAACGCCCACTCGTCCCTTCTTGTCCGCCTCTGGAATCGACTCTCGTCTCTCAGAGGCTTCGAACCCTGTCTCGGTGATGGATGCGTCTGTGACCTTCTCACACGCCTCTGGCACTAATTCAAGCTAAGACGTTCTTGCTCGCCTAATAGATTTGTTCAGTGTTCACTTTGATGCTTTCACTTCATATTTGGTCTGTTATTTTTGAGGTTATGTGTCTTTTTGCACCGCATCGTTTTTACATGCATTTCGACCTGTTCCCTTTGTCCGATGGACTTGAAATTTTTTGTACTGGAAGTGATGGCGACAGGAGGTGGTAGCATAAGGCTATCTGTCTATCCATACATTGTATGTATATATATATATATATATATATATATATATATATATATATATATAATTATATATATATATATATATATATATATATATGTATGTATGTATGTATGTATATGCTTGTTTATTTATGACCGCATGCTCCTTTTCCTTATCGGCGGTGACGCCGAAAGGTTTGCCTGTTTATGAACACATGCGTACACATTATGAATATATATTATATATAGTACAATATATATATATATTCTTATATATTATATATATATATATTTATATATATATATATATACACATATATATATATATATATATTTATATATATAATAATATATATATATATATATATATATATATTATATATATATATAGAGCCAGAGAGAGAAGAGCATTTGATTTTACAAAAAATCTTTAGATTCTTGTCCCTTGTCAATATTTTGACTAACATTTGACTGTAAAATCTATTGTTCAATGGACGTGTGTTTGTCAGGTTTTATCACGCGTCACGTCGAAGCGTTCGTGGAATTTATTTTATAAATAGACGAACTGGATGTTTTATAAATACTGCAGTTGCTGTTTTTAGAATAAGTTTGTTGTGTATTAGCCCGAGCTCCCGGTGTTGAAAGGTTCTGGCTGTCATGTTGATAATTCTGTGGTAGAAAGAATTGGAGAACAGTGTTTAAGGGCTACAGCTAAATTCTTTGCCAGGTTTTTAGGGTTGAAGGCATGGACCTGTGCTTATTACCAATATTAGATATCTGGCCATAATTTAGTTAGTAATGAATGGGTGTTTAAAATTAATTGCAGGAAAAGTTGCTTTTTTATATAAAATTCTCAAATCTGCGCATGTGGGCATTGGTTATTGGGTATTATTTATTTACCTTTTCTTTGCTACCCCAGTACAGTTTTTGGGTGTTCAAATATTCAGATTACCCAATATTTATTGGATGAGTGGCTTTTTTTTATATATCTTTTCAGGAATCCTTCCTTTTTATTTTCTTTGGTAAAGGCGAACTTTTTTTGTTTTTTGTTTTTGCCATTGAGGAGCCGAGCCAGCACTAGAGTTGGTAGAACGAAGTGTTCAGAAAACGGGAAGCGACTCTTGCTTCCTCCCTCATAACAGAGAGAAGGGGAGCTGGCCATAATGTATTGAGTTGTTCTTTGTTAATCATGTCACGCGGGTTAGTTCTTCACCTTTAAGGTCGACCTTGACTAACTGTGCCTCCTCCCTCACCTTTCTCTCTCACACCCTTTTCAGAGACTCATCCTCCCTCCTCCTCCGCCCCTAACCTCAGCCCTCCCCAGAGAGGCTGTGATCTGACAGTGTTTTCCCTCGTAACTTTTAAGATAATGTTCCAGAATGTTTGGTTCTGAAGTAAAATGCGCCAAGAGAATAGGCTACGTCAATAATTTCTTTTCCTCTTATGGTTTTTTCTTTTACGTCGGGTAACTTAATATTTGTTTTCTGATTCCTTTGGCTCTTGGGTAGTTGGAGATGTAGGAAAAATCTCATTAGTACACTTTAACTATATATATATATATATATATATATATATATATATATATATATATGTATGTATGTGTGTGTGTATGTATGTATGTATGTGTATATGTATATAGAAAAATCTCATTACAGTATTTTTAATATATATATCTATATCATATATATATATATATATATATATATATATATATATATATATATATGTATGTGTGTGTGTGTATGTATGTATGTAATAGTTATACAGTAATATATATATACATATATATATATTTTATATCTAATACATATATATATATATATATATATATATATATATATATATATATATATATATATATATATATATAGACCGTAATTTCTCCCATTCTCTCGTGGCAACATTCCTGAAATGCGTTTGTACACACAAACCGCGAGATGAAGTGTTACATTTTTAAAATGTATGTATTTGTATGTATTTGTGTAAAACGTACATTGAAGCGTGGGCCTAAGATTAATGTCAGATGTCAGCTCATTTGAATGAATGGTACTTTCTTTTATGTCTGGTGAATAACTTCGGTCGCTGTCCATTTAATATATGAGTGATTCTGTCGTTCAAATTTAAGCTTGTCTTCTTTATAGCCTTATATGAAAATATTACAAATTAATAACGGTTTTAATAAATTTATATATATTATACCTATATAGATCCTATATACTGCATATCTAGTTTGTCTAGATAGATACATACATATATATATATATATATATATATATATATATATATATATATATATATATATGTATATATATATATAAATGTATGTATATATATATAAATATATACATAATTATATACATACTGTGTGTGTATATATATATATATATATATATATTATATATATATATATATGTATATATATATATATCTTATATTTAATATATATATATATATCTTCTTATGCTTGTTTTTCCTATTTGTATGGGGGTAAGCACAATGCCTCTCTTTGAAGGACTTTGATTTGGCTTTGGGTAGGCTGTAGTCTCGGACGGCTGCCCTGCCTGTCATCGCTTAGACCCCTGCAGCATATGTGCCGTATGTATTGCAATTAGTCGGGCGCCCTTCCCCAGCAGTGAGGAGTCGTTGCACGGTTAGGCTGACAGTCGAGAAGTGTGAGGTGTCTGTTATGTTTTAGAAGATGTTGGAGGGCCGTTTGTGTGT
>NC_089795.1:30785267-30792767 GCF_040412425.1 Macrobrachium rosenbergii
GTATTTTATGTTGCTGTAGAAACACACACCATTAATCTTTTAATAGTTAAACCAGGAAGATTATGTACCAACGTATTTATCATTATTATGAAAAAAATGGAAGGGGGTTAAATATATACAAGCCTTAAAATGTCATTAATTGTTATGCAGGCCACACCAAAGGATAAACAAAAAGGCATAAATGTAAACTATTATATATATATATATATATATATATATATATATATATATATATATATATATATATATATATAGTATATATATATTACCAGTGGAGGGAATAAAAGATGATTGAACTTAAATTAGCATCCCAACCTCTTGGAAAGTCACAAGCATGAACTTCCATCACAGTCAAGAAGACTGATGTACAGTTGTACAATGAGTGAATGTAAGATTCTGGCAGTAGACTGTTAGATGACGTGACGCTACAGAATGTGAATTCTGACACTGTGCGCAACAAGCAGCAATCTCTGCAGTTCTTGGGACGCAGGCACGAAAAACGATTAAGGAAAAGAGTCATCCCCTTGCTTGCAAGCTAGGACATTGGAACGATCAGCTGCTTGCTGTAAGCGGGAATTCTCTTATCTGAAGGAGGTATGAGTGAGTGTACAGCCTTCTAGTTTTTTCCCTTATTTTGTTTATTTGTCTGTTTAATTTGCAGGGGCCTTGACCTAGTGTCTTGCGCCTGATGTAGACGGCAAACGTATTTTGAGATCGTGTGATCTATGCCTATATTTGTATTTTTATTATTTCGGCAAAATCATAAATCTGTCCGATTACACACACACACACACACACACACACACATATATATATACATATATATATATATTATATATATATATATATATATATATATATATATATATATATATATATTATATACATACATACATATATATATACACATACATACATATATGTATTATATATATGTATGTATGTATATGCATATGAATATACAGTGTACTGTATACATATATATATGTATATATGTACACATATATATACATATATATATATATATATATATATATAATATATATATATATATAGACAAACACACATATATAGATAAATTACACACACACACACACACACCCTTTTATTAACTGTGTTTATTTTTACATATACTTGCTAATTAATACATTCTGTATATTATATGATAGTACACGCACCTTTTTGACTAACTGTGTATATTTTTACATATACTTGGTGATTAATACATTCTCTCTCTCTCTCTCTCTCTCTCTCTCTCTCTCTCTCTCTCTCTCTCTCACACACACCTCAAATGAACGGCGAGTAGGCAGATGGAGCGGTTACCCGAGTCAGGCCGTCGTCGTCCAAGGAAATGATGAAATCCACTTGAATTAAGAACTTGTCCCTTGTGATTGCTGATGAGTTAAAGGTGCTCGTTCATGCTTGGCTGTTGCTAGTCTGCACTGGCAAGATGTCTTCCGTTATGATTGTCAGTCTTATGATGGTGTTCCTTCACGTATGTTGTTTCATAAAGAAGCCGTAACTTTTTTTTGGAGGGGGGAGGGGTGCGGAAGTGTTGTGTATTAAGGTATAAGTTTTCTTAGTGTAAGAAGTATATTGTAAATAATGACGATAATCATTTTCTCATTCTTACGCCCTTCCACCTTGGAGGGGGGAGGGGGTGGCTGTAGCAGGTATTACCTACCAATTTCTCAGAAATATTTTGTGGATGATGGAGTCCACTCCATGTGATTAACATCCTTGTTTCTAATTAAAGAGGATCATGTGACGGCGGTATCGGACCTGACGTCCGCTACTATTTATTATATATACCAATGCACAGATTTCATTGATCACTGGTGGCTTTAGGCAAAGACAAAGTAACAATCGGTTCCACATTCATATTACGTGTTGACTCAGGGACAAGCTACCCAAACGACAAAGGAACCACAAAGAAATTCCTTACACCTGCTCATAATCCCACAGATGAATTCGTCGAACCCCCTCTTGATATTAGGCTAAACAGCGCCATCCGCCTTCGCCTCTAAAATCTCTGACTCCCCCTGTCATTTTGTGCTTTCTAGGTCTCCGTCTCCTTCATTCCGAGGGTCCTTGTTGCTATCACAGAATCAATCCGCCACTCTTTTAAATGTGTACAATATAACTAATGGTAAAGTCACTGATAACAACCACTAGTTCTGTGTGTGTTAGTTTCATATTATATATATATATATATATATATATATATATATATATATATATATATATATATATAATTTTATGTATGTTAGATTGTGGAGAGAGAGAGAGAGAGAGAGAGAGAGAGAGAGAGAGAGAGAGAGAGAGAGAGAGCTCAGGATTTATCCGGTGCTATCTTACCTGAATAAATTTACACCATTTATTCTATTGACTCATTGTATGTATGAGTAATGTCTAGAAGTTTATGTAAAATAAATCACCAGTGTTGCATCACATTTGCGTTTACAAAGGGCCATGAACCTAAATCTCCCCACCCCTGTAAAAAATGAAAATGTTGAAATATCGTTGCATGCCATGGGTTAAAATTATGAGTCAGATATTTCAGTATGGCTGAGTACTTCGTTTCTTATATTTTCAGTGGTTTTGGTGTTGATGAAATGTTGATGACAATTGGTATATATATATATATATATATATATATATATATATATATATATATATATATATATATATATATATATATATATATATATTATATATATATATATATATATATATATATATATATATATATATATATATAGTGTATATATAGTGTATGCATGCATGCATATATATATATATATATATATATACTGTATATATATATATATATACACACGCATATTTGTTTGTGTATATATATCTGTTTGTACGTATCTACATTATAATGCCGTTTTTATAAAAAAAAAAAAGTTTTGAAATACCCTTTATTAAATCTGACTCCAAACAAGCTCATTCCTTTATTAAATTTTTCGAACCTCGGCAAAAGAGCAAAACATGACAGCTGGAGCAGCTGTTTGCCTTTCATTAGTCCGGAATGAAAATCCAAACTCTTCGTTTTCGCATTTCGGTTTTCCTCCTCTTTTGCTCTTCTTCATTTCTGTATACTCAGATTATTTTCATTTCTTTTCATTTATTATTATTATTATTATTATTATTATTGATTTAATGCATATCGTCCTTACTAATATAACCTGTAATTTAGTTACTGCACTCGCTAGGCCCGAGTTCGAGTCTCCGGCCGGCTGACGAAGAGTTAGAGGAATTTATTTCTGGCGATAGAAATTAATTTCTCGCCATACTGTGGTTCGGATTCCGCAATAAGCTGTAGGTCCCGTTGCTAAGTAACCAATTGGTTCATAGCCACGTAAAATAAGTCTAATCCTTCGGGCCAGCCCTAGGGAGAGCTGTTAATCAGCTCAGTGGTCTGGTAAAACTAAGGTATACTCACTGCAATAGTAATAATAATAATGTTTTTATTATCGTATTCATTATTATTAATTTAAGTCTTCCTTACCATGATTAGCAACTTGAATTTACTTAATACATTTTATGATAATTATAGTCGATAATTATTACGGTTAATGATAATCTCAAGAATTAATGTAATTGCTTTATTGTTATTTCTTATCTGACGAGTGTCACAGGCATGCATGGACGCCAAGTAAAAAAAAAAAATGAAAATAAATTATCCACTAGTACATGACAGAACCTGGTATCGACTCCGTCGTTACCTTCAGCATTAAGCGATGGCCACCGAATTTTTCGAGATTTGGATTCGAATAAGAAGTAACGACCTTCTAGACACGTAGTTCATTAGCATAAGTCATGAGACTTATTGAAAGGAAGTCTGGTGAGGTGCTGTGTGGAAGTTTTAATGAGTGGTCAAAAATACTTGTGGTGTTCAAAGCGGTTCATTCTGCTTTGAGCAGTCTCTCTCTCTCTCTCTCTCTCCCCCACCCTCCCATCCCCTCGTCTCTCTCTCCCACCTCCCATCCCCTCTCCCATCCCCTCTCTCTCTCTCTCTCTCTCCTCCATGTCGAAGTTATCCCTCACTCTCGATTAGATGCCATTTTCCATTTCCTCTTCCTGTTTACTAGTTTGTTTACTATCCGTTGACACCAGCAATTATCATTTCTAGCGAATTAGTTCATAATTCATATTTTTTGAGGGTTCACCCAACTCATTTTTCCAAATCTGCCACTTGCATCTGCTCGTTCACTTCTTCGACGGTTTATTTATTCCTGTGGCGACACAAGTGTGTCGCACTTCGAATAAATTTGTAAGTAATTCATGCTTCGTGAGATTAACCTTATTCAGCGCGACGTGGGAGGATATAAGACTTCCTCTAAATAAGCAGCGTTCGTGTAAAGTATTATTAGGTAAGGAATCGCCTTGTCATGAGATTGCATATCTGAATTGTTTGTTGGATGCAGAAGAAAATGGTGTGTGACATAAATATTTGTAGTCAATTAACCCTGTTTCTTTGCCAACGGCTGGATATTTATTCATTTTATATAGACTGTGCGACTTTGTGCTTGTCTGTTCATTTTTATTCATGGGTTTTGACGTGCTTGATTATACTGCTCTTTGTTGGGCGCTGTTTTTTTCACGTGTTGAGTTCTGTTTTTATTATTATTATTCAGAAGATGAGCCCCATTCATATGGAACGAGCCCACAGGGGCCATTGACTTGAAATTCAAGCCCCCAAAGAATATGGTGTCCATTAGGAAGAAGTAAGAGGAGGTAAAGGAAAATACAGAAAGTAGAGATCTCGCTCATTGAAAAAGAAGAATGAATTTAATAAATTAATAAATAGATAAAATTGTTCTAAAATGCAAGGAGAATAGTATTTGGGTAGAAATGCATTGCATCTTCACTTAATCTTTTGAAGTTCCAATTACACGACATCCTAAGGGAGACTGTTCCACAGTCCAATGGTGTGAGGAATAAAGGATGTCGAAGTTGGTAGGCAGTTGTTTAGTAGACTTTGGAACTCATATCTGAATGTATTATAATTATTATTCAAATTAATTGTACAATTTTGACTATAAAAGACTGCCAAACCTTCAGACATACGGAAGCCCTGGAACAGAGCAAAACAGGTTTGGCTGTATCCAGACAGAAATACATGACATCATCATCGCCATTACCTGAACGTCCTGAAATGTGTAAAGCGGGCGAATGCCTTATTAGGTCCAGAAGGGAAGCGATGTTGCCGAAAGATGGTTAATAATTACACCTGTACGGCTCTGAGGGCTGGTCTACGTAAAGGTAGTTAGGTATTCCAATGGTGAATCACTGGCTCAGCTGACATATAGCCAAGTCTCCAGAAGGCTCAAGGCTACAGCTTACCGGTTTATTGAAGTCGTAAGGGATATAGTTGTTAGTCCTACAACCTTCTCCACCCCAGCAAACAATTGTGCCCATTTACTGCTGAGTTGCTGGGTAGACTGGTGGGTGGTAAGGAGTGAGTGATCCATGGCCCTGGAAATCTTACGCCAAATGCGGCACCAGTAAGGCAAATTGCACCTTCCAAATATGGGTAGTGAGGTCGCAACATTGTTCTGTCGTTATATATATATATATATATATATATATATATATATATATAATATATATATATAAACATAAAACAAACATCTCACACGTCTCGAACTCGCCCCTACCCGCGCAAAACTTCTCGCTGGGAAGAAAGGGCGTTGGGTCGGGTATGATACATGAAACATACGCTACCGGGGTCTAAGCGATGTCAGGCAGGGCAGCCGATCGAGACTACAGGTCTATCAAAGCCATCAAAAAGTCCTTCAAAGAAGGCATCGTGCACCCCATACAAAAATGGGGAAAAAAGGAAAAAAGATGTATATATATACAGAGTATATATATATATATATATATATATATATATATATATATATATATATATATGTAATATAATGTGTGTGTGTGTTTGCATAGTGTATGTAGTGGATTTTTTCTTTAAATTATTTAACATTATAGATAATAGTAGTTATTATTATTATTATTATTATTATTATTGGGTTTGTTTTGTAAACTGAATTAAACCTCACTATTTCAAAATCGATGGACATTGTGTCGGAGAGCCAGCCCGCAAAACAAGGCCAGAACTGAATACATTCAACAATGAAATTCCAATTTCTCTTACCGGAATAAACCAGGTGAAGCAATTAGCAACGTGGGAAAACCGCAAGCGGACCACACTTCGTTAATCCTAAATTTTAGTCGGGGGGGGGGTGGTGGAGGGGGGAGACGCGCGAGGAAGGCAGATGGAAGCAGGACAAGACACTTTAAAATAAAAATGTGCGTTGTTTTGCGTTTTCGTACATCATTTCGTCCTTGGAAATTTGTTTCTTTTTTAAAGTTTTTTTCCTTGGTTTACAAAAAGCAATAGTAACGATGAAACGGCAGCCGCTAAAGTATCTCCTTACCTACTAAGCGCACATGCATGCATACATACATACATACATACATACATACATACATACATACATTATATCTGTCATCTATATATCTGTCTATATATATACATATATAAAACATATGCGTTCACCTGAAAATATGTCTGTCTATTTATGTGTATGTGTGTGTGTGTATTTGTAAATGTGTGTCTGTGTGCGGTTGGAATTATCACATCACCAGGCGAATAGAGCCGTTTTCGCTTCCCGACTGAATCAGACTAATTTAGAACCTATTGTGTCTTTCCTAAGCTTATACACTTATTCAAATGCGGTGGGTTCCAGCAGGGATGGAGAAGGCATGGGTTAGCATCCTCATTCCTCACGGGGAAAGGTGCGTACACTGAATATATATCAGAAGGATCGATAAGGAAAGAACAGTCTGTATTTCATCGAGGTTGTGCGGATCGAGAGTTTATGGACAGTTATGTTACAGGTCTGAAAGTAAAGGAGAAGTGCTGTATGTAGCCTACATAGAATAGAGAAGGTTGTATGATAGAACTGTTAAAGGCTATGTGAATGATGTTGAGGTTTTTGTATCTGACAACAGGTGAAAGTTCTTATGGTCAAAGCTCAGTGTTGTGTTGATGCACGTAAACAGGAAAGTGTCTAGTTTGGTGTGGAAGTATTATGACTCCAAGGTAGCTGAGAATCTTCATGGATTGGGTGTTTAGGGAAGTCAAGATAAAGGATGGTAGATGTAGGTGAAACGTTATGGAAGAAGAGAATGGGTTTTGACTGGCGTATGGAATGGCTGTTTCAAATGACAGTGTACTGATGGTGTCATGTAAGGAAACAACTCAGAAAGTAGTAGAAAAATGCGAAAGTATTTGCAAAAAAAAAAAAAGAGAATTAAAGGTGATCACGAGTAAGGTATATATAACAGTAAACGTAAACAAAGGAGGAGGAGCACTGAATGTTGATGTGGATGGTGAAGTAATTGTTGCAGCTGATTCATATAGGTATTTATGAATAAATGCAACAGTTAATTTTAGTATGAGAGAGGAAGTGAGTCGTAGAATAG
>NC_089795.1:30797767-30867767 GCF_040412425.1 Macrobrachium rosenbergii
TGCTCTGTTATACATTATCCCGGCTCCGTCATTGCACCTCATGGCATTACTGAAGGTTTTTTGCAGCGTCCCTTCGGCCCCTAGCTGCAACCCGTTTCATTCCTTGTATTGTACCTCCATTCATATTCTCTTTCTTCCTTCTTGCTATCCACCCTCTCCTAACAATTATTTCGCAGTGCAACTGCGAGGTTTTCCTCCTGTTACACCTCTCAATAAAACCTACCCACTCTCAGTTTCCTTTTCAGCGCTGAATGACCTCATAGGTCCCAGTGCTTGGCCTTTGGCCTAAACTCAGCATTCCATTCCATTTCACATTATCCCGGAGGAAGGGTCCCCTCAGCTGCTTACCTGTTGGCCTAGGCATGCCATTGGTGAGGTATATATGACGTGTATCTTTTTACATAGAGTCCAAAAATAGCGATAAATATGAGAAGTTCTTTTCAAAGTTACTAAACATTATCTAGAAGGGAATTTTTTGTGTGACAGATTTTAACTGCACACAGGATTGTCTGTCCTCATCCCGAGATGATATCCAAAACTTCAGTGGTACCTTGCAAGACAAGATTAGTTTGTAGAAAAGTAGGAAATTTATAGAGACAGTTTTACGTTAAGAAAAATAATGTTTTG
This sequence comes from Macrobrachium rosenbergii, assembly GCF_040412425.1. NCBI lineage: Eukaryota > Metazoa > Arthropoda > Malacostraca > Decapoda > Palaemonidae > Macrobrachium > Macrobrachium rosenbergii. The sequence goes on from NC_089795.1 coordinate 30,798,395, forward strand.
GTGATCTGTGGTTGAGAAGAGATTATGGAATGAACAGAATGTTTAATGACAGTTTATATTAGGAATGTTGCAGATGTAGTGTCGTCAGAGATAACAGAAATCGGTGAGCTAGATAAGGAACGAAGCAAATTTTCAAGTAGAATACAAGAGGCTATGTTATTATATATATGTATATATTATATATATAATATATATAATATATTTATATTTATATATATATATATATATATATATATATATATATATATATATATATATATATATATATATATATATATATAATAAAATAGATCTATAAACAATTCCGTTTCTTTTCACACACTAATGGTAAATTAAACAGATTCGTAGTTTTTACATAGAGAACGAACATAAAAACTAACGGAAACATACAAATTATGGTGCATAATGTAAATACAGGCCCCTCCAAAATGTTAGTTGCAAGTATCGCACTAGATAAGAAGCTCGTTGCGTCGTTACACGTTCACCTTCAGGTAACTGTTTAAAAGGAAAAGGTAAGGTGCGCATGTTGAAGCCAATGGTTTTAGATGCGAGCGTCGTACTTATTTGTAGGGCATAAGAAACTGTGTTGTGTCCTCAGTTGTGCAGTTTGAGAAACAGTAAAGGGAGATTCTTGCACTGCTTTCTTTTCCTGGATCTTTCCTTAGGTGGGAAACTTCCTGCTTCACCCACCCCTTCACAATTTTTTTTTAATGCGAAGGAAGTTTGGTATACAAGGGTTTCATGTAGTTCAAGAATGAAATTTAGCCATAAGCGCTGTTTTATTCTTTATTCGTAACTGCATTGTATTGAGAAAAACGACTTACTTAGGAAAACTATACTGTTTCTGTTTTCATTTGAATTTTTCTGTACAAAGTCATTCTTCCAGTGAAAGGGTGAATTTGGCAGAACTGTTTTCCTTGTTGTTTGTTTGAAGCCAGCCATTATTATGGGGAACGGCCTATATGGGAAAAACATTGTTTAGTGTAAATGAGGTACATGAATTAAGTTGCATGAGTTGGACGTTCATCTAAAATCTCATTTGTTTGCAACAGCCTAACAAGGTTGTTTTAGCTCTACAAGATTCATTCCCTGGTTTTGGGAAGAATGGAACGGTTAAGCTGTCAGTCAGACTTTTCTACAATTCTTGGGTAGTGATGGATAGGAAGGGTTCCTTAAAGTTTGGTAACAATATTTATCCAGTACTTTATCGACTACCCACCATACTGATTGCTTGCAGGAACATTCATTTTAATTTCTTAAAATTCCAGTTGACAGTTCTTATCAAGACTCTTTTATTACTGTCAGTACAAGTGCAATACTTTACCCAATGTTTACTATGGCGCGTTACCCAATGTTTACTACGGCGCGTGTTTATAATACGAAGTCAGTTATTGCCTTTGGTTGTGATAATTATTCCTCATTTATTTACTCTTTTCTATTTTATTGTATTTCTTATGAGTTTACCATGCAATATTGTTTCTTCTTTGGTTCAGTCATTTGTATATTTCTATTTTGCACATTTAACATAATCCTTTTTAACACTGCATACATATATGTATATATATGTGTGTATGTATTTATATATTATATATATACATATAGTATATAAGAGTGTTAGTTTTACATAAATGTATTTTTGTTAACAGCTATCAACCAAAAATGCCTTGTCCACAAGTCCTATAAGTCTTCAAATTTAATATTTTATTTTTCCACAGGATGCAAGAAGCGTAGTCGTATAATACGTTTCCGTTGCGCAGTAACCTATCTCAGTAACTGATAACTCCAAAAAGGGTCCTCCCCTTACGATTTGGTCTAGTCTCAAGCTGGGGGACGCTGATTGCCAGATACACCAAGATTCATTAAAAATAAAAAATTGAGCAGCTGCCATATACCACCAGAAACCATAAAAATCGTTTTGCACGTGCCGAACACCCCTAGATCCCTTAACTAATGGATTATATTTATCGACGAGTTTTCCGCGTGTTGCTCTCTTGTTTATTAGAGCCGCTAGTTGACCAAAACCTGCGTTGCGTCGATGAAATACCCAGAGAGCTGCGTATCAGCCAGAGCATCCGTTATCGATGCTCACTGCTCCGGTAGTTGCCAGTTGCCGCTAAGTCTTGGTGGGGAATCCGTAACATGCTGCAAGCCTTAAAGGAAATTAAATGGTAAATTCAGTTTCCATTGGCCAACTGTCTTAATATCTGCCACGTCTCCATCCAATATTTACAGTGATTAGTGTTCTGCTTTTGTAGTGGAAATATATTAAGATGCTTCATTCAGTATATTAAAATGACGCAAAATGTCTGAGTGGTTTCTAGAAAATAAATTTATCGGAAATTGTTCCTAGAAACGAATGGAAGGCATCCTAAAAATGAGTCCAGCTGTCAGATGGTTAATGTATATTCACTGAAATTGAAACACACACACACATATATATATATATATATATATATATATATATATATATATATATATATATATATATATATATATATATATATATATATATATATGTTTGTGTGTGTTTATGTGCATGTGTATGTATGTATGTGATAAGATTGATATTCCCATGTTCTTCTCCATCGTATTCATGAACGCAAAAAAAAGTCAGTCACTAAACGGCTACACAATATACCGAATCCATTACGTAGAACATTAGACATGCAGTAGATTCCTAAGAAAATAGACCATACGTTTTTTCTTTAACCCCAGCAGACGCTGTAACCCCTTTACAGCTGGGTGGGTTGGTAATCAGTTGGCTGGGGACGAACCACGGACCTAGTACACTTGAATCAGCCATGGTACTAGCACTTTTGTGAGCATTGTGCTCGGTAACTAGTTTCATAAATATTTTAATACCGTACGGATGATTATTCATTTGAAAGACTGGGTGATACAGTACAGATGGTATTTGAAAGATTGGAACGGTATTTAGTTGTCACATTATATTGAACTTGAAGATGTTCGCCATTCAGGTTTGCCTAATAAAAGTTTTTGCAGTTCCCCAAACTGAGGCCAGTGAGATTAAGAAGCTAAATCTCCTGGATAGAGTGCTATACTTCTCTCTCTCTCTCTCTCTCTGGCACACATACAGTACAGAAAATAAGGATAGTAGAAAAATTTTTTAAATATTGCAGTATGTTTTTCAAGTCTCTCGTAAAGAAATGTACTTATATGTACCGTACACTAAAGGAGACATGTTCGTATAACCAACATTTTTAAACAGAAATTTTATAGTGAAAGTGTTTATGTACACGACATATTGCGTGAGTAAATTCTGGAAAGGGGGTAATAGCTGTGCATGTGTATTGGTGTATGATATACGTGTTAATGGCTGGATGTGACTGTATGCATATAAGACCAAAGACTTTTAATGGTTGTTGATCTTACTCCTAAACAGTAAGTTTAGTTTACTGCAGTTTACATTTGTATTATTATTATTATTATTATTATTATTATTATTATTATTATTATTGAAAATACTCTTAGTAGCATGAGTCTTGAAATGATGAAACAAATCCACAGTTATGCATGGGTACATATATTAAAAAATATATCTCAGCGGAGATTTATTTTTAATATATTTACCCATACATAACTGTGGATTTGTTTCTCTGTTATTATTATTGTTATTATTATTATTATTTTTTTTTAATAAAAATCTCATAATCGCATGATTCACTGAAATGGTGAAGAAATTCAAAGTGATGTCAGTGTAGATATATGTGTTAGAAATATGTATGAACTAAGAGCTTTGGAGAACTTGCTTGATTCTCCTTCCAATCTGAGGTTGAGTGGGAGAATCGAGCAGGTCCTCGAAAGCTCTCGGTTTTGTATATATACATATATATACATATATATATATGTATATATATATGTATATTTAATAAGTATTTATGCAGACGCCATTATGGATTTCTTCACCATTATTATTATTATGTTTTTCTTCTTGTAACGTAGTTACATCTTAAGGGAGTAGATTTTTGTTGGCGGTCCTGATTACTTTTGCTGTTGTGGAGCATGAAACGCAACACATAATGGCATTGTAATTTATCTTTTTGCCTTTGATTCCCAAGGCTCTTAGGATCTTCCGTACTTGATGAAGAAAACCTACTGCTCTCTTTCTCTTCATGTTGTTCTCTCGAACCTGGGTTATATAAGGGGATTTGGTTATTCGTCTCATTAAGATTAATTCAGGAGAATAGGGAAGTGTTTGGTGGATGTTCGACGCAGGTGATTAGCGATGTGTTTGATAGGGGTTCGACGAGCTGCTATTGAGCGTTCTGCTTAGGCGAATTAAGCCACTCATGTTGTGGAAGTTCTCTGCACGGATGGTTCATCCATAATTAAGCATTTGAAGTGCTGATATGGCAGTGACTTGTGTTATTGTCACCTCACGAGTCACCTCCTGTTGGTGAAAGCGGCTTTACCTTGGAACTATATATATAATTTATATATATATATATATATATATATATACACACACATATATACATGCTTAGACACGAATGTCTTTGGCTTTATTGTGTTTCATTTTAGTGAAAAAATGCATTCAGTTGAAAATTTAATTTCGCATGAAGTCATTATACTGAAAAATATCATATTTCTATTTTTTATTCCACCAAGTCTCCTAATAATATTGTCTTTTGTAGACACATGCTTTTGTTTTAGGCTGATGTTAAACTTCTCTCTCTCTCTCTAACATACACACAAACAATGTCCATCATTATTGCCGAGCGTGCGCTTGTCAGAAATTGAGCACATCAGTGCCAAGAGCAAGTGCCCTTATAGAACCGTGTTGAGGTCACTTGGGTATTACGTCGGAGCCATTTATCAGATATACTCTTATTGCGGGTAAGAGGATTTCTTCAGTGTGCTCACCGAGTTATCATCATACACTTTGATTACAGTCCTTTGCTGAGAGCGGGCAAAGGATTTGTCTTCTCTCTTGACTGTGATGTTTTGATAGGGGCTGCATTATATGGGCCGGCTCGCATGTTTTTAATATATGTATGTTTGTACACATACATGTATAAATATATATATATATATACATATATATATGTATAACTGAATAACGAAAATGTGGAACGTGAAGAATATATAAATAAAAGACAAACTCTGGGGTTAAAAGAGAACAATGGAGGTTGTAGTACCTTTCGACTTATAGTGCTTACTCAGCAGACTGCTAAGTAAAGGACTATAAGTCGAAAGTCCTTGCAGCACTCCATTGTTTCCTTTCCTTCGTGGATTTTGTCTTATATATATATATATATATATATATATATATATATATATATATATATATATATATATATATATATATATACACACACATATACCTATAAATATACATACATATTACACTGACTTTACGAAACTGACATTTTATATCCACAAAATGTTATGCGGCAAGTATCTATTTCGAATTTATTGTACCTTTTGGATAATTTATACTCGAAGGGTATAATATTTGGCAGATGCAACATCACAAAATCCCTCGAGTGTAAGTTATTCCCGAGGTACAGTGGATTTGGTATTAAGTGATATTTACCACTTGCGCCATTGGTTTTTCCCTGTGGATTCACCCGTCTCTTGTCTTCAGATTCCTTTGTCTCCAATTACTACAGTATATATACTCTCAAGTAGAGTAAGGCAGTACATGGAAAACATTCGTAGCCGAATACTCTTCCCAAGTTTTGGCCAAAACAGTCTTTTGGCCTTGTTCTGACCACGGTATGATCGGTATTGGGTCGCGAGGAATGCTTGTGGGGCCCTTAAGACTAAATACTTTATATCTTCAGTTGGTGCTACCTTCCTTCATTTTGATGGAACGAGTATTTATAGATGTACCATATATCCTAAACAGTACGAAATTCCGAAGCATCCAGTGAAATTAAGTGTTCCTTTTAGAGTATAAGTTCACGCATCGCACAGAATAATATACTTCAAAAAGCAAGACAGAAATTTCTTTCGAAAATAATACTCACTGAAATTTAAGATGATTGTATTTATACCTTGCACTTATGAAAGAATCGGTCAATCACTGTAAGCTTTGAGTTCAGGATTTCCCTTTTAACTTACTCTGTCGACACTGGGGCTTTAGGACCTAACTATGACTTATTGTTATTTATACCAAGCTCTTTGTGTAGAGGCTGTAGATTTCAGTAACGCTTGATGTTCGGCATGACCGGGGCGATGCGCGAACAACACTGTCAACCCCCCCTCTTTTATCCTGACTTTGGTCCTCACGACTAAATGATGCTCTTCATCGATGCTGCGCCAACTCGTTTAATATTTGAGGATTATTCCTGCTTGGGACATCCCGTAGATCCATTTATGACCTTTATATATTCCAAAATCTCGCTTATCTCTCCAGCACTTCTTATTCTCACAAATTATAGCCGTTTCGGCGTGACCTTTCCATTTTCAAAAACCCGGATTATCTCGCCATGACCTTTTATTCTATAAAACTTTTTTTTTTTTACTGGTGTTTCGACATGACCTTTCATTTGTAAAAATGAAAGCCAGGTTATCTCAGCATGACTTTTTATTTTTTTTTTGTAAACGTTAGGAGTGTTTCCACATGACATTTCAGCTTTCCAAAATTCCGATTATCTCGCCATAACCTGTTATTATGCAAAACCACGACTGTTTCGACGTGAAATTTCATTTGATGAAATCTCACTTTTGCAATCGTTTATGCTACAGTTCTTGGGTGGACATTTGACCCAATGGCTCTTGCAGCTCCCAGCAATATTCTTGTTCACTTTATTATTATCATTCGAGAAATATTCAGAATACCGGCTACCCTCGCGTGCATGGGATTGTGTCCTGTTTTTTTCTATGATTTCCCCTTCCCCTGGTGAACATAACTATATATGTATGTACGTACATACATACATACATACATACATACAGTATATATAAATTTCTGACTCACGTCAGGATCGAACCCAGGTCTTCTAGTTGTAAGGTAAGGGCGCTGCCAAATGAGGAACACAGGTCGAAAGAAGTTAGAAGACCTGGGTTCGATCCTGATGTGAGTCAGAAATTTATTTCTGTTCCACACGTGATTGTGTGTTGATTGCACACACACACATACATACATACATACATACATACACACACATATATATATATATATATATATATATATATATATATATATATTATTTATTTACACGTCTGCGCTGTGAATTTGTAATTATTGCAGGTAGATAGATCGACTGATATACAGCTGATATCGATTTATCAAACTATTTTTTCATCCTGACGTGTACCTGGAGTAAAAAAAAAAAAATGTAAGATTGATTGATTAACGTATGATGGAGGAACGCACCTGACCTTTTGTTTCGTTCTTACTTTTTTTTTTCCCCCTTACCTGGTTTCTGTAGGCCAAGTGTTCTTGCATTTTACAAATTATTTTAACTGGTAATTTTTTTTCAATCAAGGATTGGATACCTAGGAATTAGGTCATTCTATTCTTTTTCGTAGTTTTATAGCTTTGTTGTTGTTATTATTATTATTATTATTATTATTATTATTATTATTATTTATTTTCTCAATCTCTGCATCCAGACGGCTATTATTATTATTATTATTATTATTATTATTATTATTATTATTAAGTAATAGTGCCGTCAAGGAAATGAGAAAAAGAGATATATCTTCATCTCAGAATCTGGAGCATCAACGTTTAATTAATAAAAAAGATCGTCACAAAGAAAACAGATCGAACAGCATGAAAGCAAACACCATGAAAGAAAAAGCCGGCACTGAAAAAAAAAACTATATATTTGGAACCCGTTCTCTCTGGCAGCATGAGTGTGTGTTGTGCATCTCACGTTACCATTCAAAGGTTCCACATTAGTTTTCTTTATTTCTCGCGCAGTTACTTACTTGTTTCAGTGTCTTTCCAGTCACATCGCCGACGCGACACTCACGTTGCGTAAAGCTTACCGCATGGGATGTAACGCAAGTTAATCCTTATTATTTCCATCTAATGAGATTTCAAGTCAAAGCCGTTCGCCTCTAGGTTATGGAAAATTCCAAGGTGTGTGTGTGTGTGCGTGTGTGTGCGTGCATGCTCATGTCAGTGTGCGAGCGAGAGAAAGAGAGAGAGAGAGAGACGGGGGAGGAAGGGAGGGAGGCGAGAGAGAGAGAGAGAGAGAGAGAGAGAGAGAGAGAGAGAGGGACTTTGGGTGGCGCGCGGTCAGACCATGCTGTCTTCTTCGCTTTTGTATTTCGAACTGCTGCCGCTAGGGGCCCTCGCCGAACGATGGCCACGTAAATAAAAGAATGAATAACGAGTCAAGTGCCAGTTGTAACTATTTTTCAAATTAACTCCTCTCTCTCTCTCTCTCTCTCTCTCTCTCTCGCAATAAGCATTTGTGTGTGCAGGTTATCGAGATTTCCATAAACATTTTTACGGACTCGTGAATATTCGAGTTCAAGGTTTTGGTGAGCCTTTTTCATGAAAAAATAAACCATCAGCTAATTAAAATGATACTATATTACCACCGTGTAGGACTGTGGTAAATATTTGAAAAAAGAAAGTAAGGATATAAATATGATTGTAGCTGTTGTAATTTGCTGACTGCATTTGTGAGAATCGGAAATGGAAAAAGGCGCCATGTAGTCGCTATAATACTCCATATTTAAAAAGCGAGACACGTGTTACATAACTAAAATAGCCATTAATGGAGAGGATTCTCATTCGTGGAAAAAACCATAAAGCAGGACGAAGAAAAGTAAAATTATATAAAATATGCGGGTAAATAAATTTAGTGATAAATGTCTATGTAAATAGTAGTTCATTGAGATTGTCAGCCAATTAAAACCAGGTTTAATGCACACTGTTAGTAAAAATAGCAGTATTAAGCTTTTTTTTTCTGGCAGACCGATTAATACTGGTTTATACGAGTTCTGAAAATCTTCAGCTATTTATATTAAATTCCGTCTGTTTTTTTTTTTTTTTTTTTTATTCTTAGTGATAAAAGGTCTTCACCGAAGTGGCCGTCTTCTCAACACGTCCATTCTAAGCTCCTTCTCAGATCCTTTTATTTTCCAGTCCCTTTTTTTCAGAGATTTTTATCTCGCTTCTATTTTGTGTTGCTGTAAAAGAGAACAACGCTCAGGACAGGTCCTACTTACTGCTCCCCAATTGGTCGTTAATCCCCCTGTGGCGAGATAGGGGTTACGCCTCTATGACAGCCCACGTGTCTAGACCGAGTCGACTGCTCGATTACAGTGGAGAGCGCTGCGCGCCGCCGGTACTCATTTGTTTTGGGGACACGGGCTTCGTTCACGCTGATGTAAACGGTAAATCGCCTTTGCATTTGTAAGTTATACTTGCAGATGGGGCGAGAATTAGTTCACTCGGTGCGTCAACGTCGACATAAACGCTGAATAAAATATGATTCATATACCGGTTCAGACTGAGTTGTGGAATTTCTGTTTTGGATACGTGGACATCTATCTATCACTATTCTATATATATATATATATATATATATATATATATATATATATATATATATGTATGTATGTATGTATGTGTGTGTGTGTGTATTATATATGTATGTATGTATGTATATATGTATATATACTATATATATATAATATATATATACACATATATATATAAACATCAACGAGAACATTATCTGAGTATGATTATCCCCTATTGAACTGAACGAAAATGTAGCCCGCTGATTTGAGTGTGGTTCTAGCACTCTTTTGCCAGGGTGTATCGGCATGTGTGCGTGTAGGAGGGAGACAGGCTGTTCGTCTATTTATATGACTGGGTTAGAATGCGTCTGTTTGGCTTTCTCGGGTTTGTGCTTGCTTTCAGAATCATTTTAGAAGAAGAATTTTATAACAGAAGGCTCAGTAACTCACTGTAAAGTGGAAGTGATTAAATTATTAACTGAATTGGCCTATCTCTACGGATTTGGCAATACTGCTGTGACGCGATGGACATTGATTGTTATTAGTCAGCGTGAAATCAAAGGATTATGTCCGAGGTCATTAGGCGAATATTTGACATGAGTGGAAAGAGGTCAGTTTGCGATTCACTCAGCAGCAGAAGAGAGAGAGAGAGAGAGAGGACGCATTCCTCTTCACACTCTTGTGCGTTACTGAATTACAAAACGGAATTTAATTTTGTCTCATTTTCGGCTTTCAGCTGTTCAAACTGGAATTCTTGTCGTTGCCGAAATATTTCCAAGTCAATTAGTTTAACCAGTGGACTTCCTCGTCCATGTGCTTAAACATGTAAAGTTCAATATTAGCAGTACTATATTTATAGTAGTAGTTGGAAAGGTAGTTTTAATGCTGTTGCTCAATTCCTTTCTGTCAACCTGATTCTAACTTTGAATAACCTCTACATCTTGTGAGGGTTAATTACCCTAGGCCATCATGGGAAGGGGGTTAACGCTTAACTTGAAAAGCCTCAGATCTCCCGGCCAGGGGGCCAAGAAATAGTAAGGAGTGACAGATGGCGCTGACATGCCGGCTTCCCTAATGAATTTGTTGATACCCCAGCCGTTTTAAGACGTTCAAGAACTGAAATAGGAAAGAAATACCGAGGTGCTGTCTTATCATGGTATTCTCTCTCTCTCTCTCTCTCTCTCTCTCTCTCTCTCTCTCTCTCTGATAATGAGCCTAGATTTTTGTAGGTTTATGCTACGTGAACATATCTACAGAATTAATACCACCATTAATGCACTATAATATATATATATATATATATATATATATATATATATATATATATATATATATATAGTTTTATTGCTTCTCACACAGTGGTGTTTTAAAATGCTAGATACCTTTGGAAAAATAGTTTTTTTTCACGTTTTAATTGTAAAGGCATTTCATCCCAAAAGATGCTGGTATGCATACATACATACATACATGCACATACAACACATACATGTCTGTATATAGTTTACGTGCTTCGTGAATGATGCTGCATTCAGGTAAACAATAGCGGTTTGAACGGTCACATTATTTATAATGATCCCCCTAGGGTTTATACTTCTTAGCTCAAGGTTATGCATCCTAAGAGGTTCACGCTGTCCCGTAGGGTTAGTATCAGGATGGAGTGCTGTCTTCTTCTTTTTATTGCCCTTTGGCCTTGGGAGAGTTTGTCTCCAGATGATTATATCTTGATCTTCTGTGGTTTTTTTGTGGTGGATTTCTGTTGCTTTTGCTAATTCATGTTGGTTTTGTGCCAGCACAGACGCTTACTCTTGAACAGCCTGTGTGAACCCGAATGTATTTAACAGTGCCTCTCTCTCTCTCTCTCTCTCTCTCTCTCTCTCTCTCTCTCTCTCTCTCTCTCTCTCTCTCTCTCTCTCTCTCTGGACGGTGGACGGTCCGCAGATATTTGATAACGGGAAGCAGAACAAAATTAAAGGGAAATACAGTTATATGGGTTGACCTTAGTCCTGTGATTTCTTTAATTCTTATTATTCTCGATGTAGAATTCGATGGGATGGGCGAGCTGCACCCTTTCAGAACCCAAGTAAAAAAACAATTAAATGGTGGGAACACGGAGACGAGAAGATAATGCTGAAGTTGAGCGATAAAGGGAAAGATAGTCTTCGACCTCTGGAATTCGAGGATCACTGATTTCCGCAGAGCACTGATGGTGGGGAAGAGGTGACATGATCGGTAGCCTGATTTTGCAGAGCCAGATTATCAGTGTTGGGGCATGCTATGTGCGGCTTCATTTGGCACTTAAGGTGACATGCAAGTTTTCTTTTTGGTTACGTTGTGTGTGTGTGTATATTATATATATATATATATATATATATATATATATATATATATATATGCATATATATAATATCTATAAATGTATATATGTATATGTACATTCATATATACATGTATACATATATATACAATATAAAATATATATTGTATATATTTACATAGACATGCATCCATGCATATGCAATATTATATATATATATATATATATATATATATATATATATATATATATATATATATATATATATATATATATATATGAGTATATATATATAGTTATATATCTTGATTGATCATTTAAAAGTACGAACTTGAAAGCAACTATCGTCTTGTTTCCTCTGAAACCACCCTCTAATTCATGAAATGGCATGTTGTGAAAATGAAGAATTGAATAAATGAACAGACGAAATGAGCAGAAATTCACAGGAATTCCAGCTAGAATGGCACTGAATTATTCATTCTGCTTTCTACTTCAAGAATCCTGCGATCGCATATCGGGGTCAAGTCTCTCTGGATTGTAATATTCAAGGCTGGAATCGTTTGTCGGGGAAGAACATAAAGAGCATTATTGATGAAGAAGAAATGTCGGTGAGGAATAGTCATGTGGAAGATTTGAGAAGAATAACATTACTAGAAAAATCATAGTAGAATAAAAAGAAGACATAATTTGAAATGATAAGAGAAGATATTCTTGGATGAGAAATTAGAGATGAACGTAAATTGAGAAGAGAAACCTTCTGAAGAAGTCACAAAATCGGAAGGAATGCGATAAAAAATGAGTAAAATTACAGACGAAAGTAGTTAAAGTACTGAAGATAATCCAAGAATTAACAAAATTTCCATCAGAAAATCATAGAAAAATCATATGAGGAAATGCCAAAAAAATTACCTCAGAAAATCACGTCAAGAACAATCCAAGATTAAAGGAAAAATGAACGAACAAAAATTGAAGAAATATTGTCAAACAAGTAGAGGGAAATTCGTCAAAGAACAACATGAAAAGGTATCGGAAGACGGAGAAGAGAAAGAAGCAAAAACGAGTCTATGGACAATTCATTTGTCGCTGGCAATAATGATGTTTGTTTGTTTCACACTTGTATGTTACTTTGTTGTACAGAGAAACAAAAACAAGCGTCTTAATCTCTCACTTTGCGATAGACCTGTTTAGAGAGAGAGAGAGAGCAGTGTTTCATGGCACAGTGCAAAAGAATGTAAGACGGATAAAAATCAATTCCTGTCTGTATCTAATGCAGTTAAAACTCGTCCCATGCGCATTTTCTTACTCATCCCCCCCCCCACTCCTGCTCCTAAATTAGCCTTTTTACACACACACACACACACACACACAAACACACACACACGGAGGAGAGGGAGGAAATATTTATAACACAAATCAAGCCTTTTGGTTTGAACCACACTTATGTGGCGCCTAACAATTTACCCTGTCATTTACTGTGCCAGACAGTAAAATACTCTCTCTCTCTCTCTCTCTCTCTCTCTCTCTCTCTCTCTCTCTCTCTCTCTATATATATATATATATATATATATATATATATATATATATATATATATATATATATATATATATATATATATATATATATATATATATATATATATATATATATATATATATATATATATATATATTATATATATATATTTATATATATGATATATATTAGAAGTCAGGTTACTTTAGCGTCAATGAAATATTATTACGGTGACGCAATACCTTGAATAGTTTGTAAACCTTCATTCATTATTGTTGAACGTCCATTCTAACATATAATCCTGCCGCTGCAGAGGGAAATGGAAAAGGAAGGATCTTATAATCTATTTCCAGATATATATATATATATATATATATATATATATATATATATATATATATATATATATATATATATATATATACATACATACGTACATACACATATATATATATATATATATATATATATATATATATATATACATATACATACATACATACATATATAAAGTATGGGTAAAAGTAATTCAGAATATTAACATTGAGACGGTAATGGTATTTGTGTTTAACATTCTCTTTTTTTTTTTTTTTTTACAGGTAAGCAGGAGATAATGTCATTGTAGACACCAGTAACTTTCAAGGTAAGAGAGAGAGAGAGAGAGAGAGAGAGAGAGAGCGCACCTATATTCACTTGAAGTGTCTTATACGGGTAGTTTTGAACTTAAACCAGATTCGGTGTATGTGTCCATTTATGTGAAAATTTATGCGTTAATCTCCTTATATTACTGGAGCCAATGGCTTGCCCCATCATTTCGAATACGGAGTTAGGCTTTTTGTCTAAAAATGGCCATTTTCTTCATCGTGCATTTGTGGTTTTATTTGTCGTATTTTTTCCCTTGCGTTGTATATTTTCTCTTGATTTTTAAAAGCTTATATTTATACTTTTCTTTGTTTTTTTAGCTTCATTTTATTTATTGTATTTTGTTTAAAAATGGTTGACGTTATTTGTTAATTTTTTCTATTTCATCAATCTTTAATATCTTTGACTGCGTATTTCTTTCACTTCATTAAGTGTTTCCTTATTTTTTTGAAAAAAAGTGTCTCCATTAAATCATTAAATTTTTGTGAATGAAGTGACCATTTATTTCATTTTATGGCACATTCACGTTTTGCAGATATCCCTGTTGCTCTTCATATGTTTTTTTTTTCCACGTTAATTCATAATTCATTGATGGTTTGAATCACCGTACCCTGAGTTTCCTCTTTATATGCCTCTATGTTTATTCGTGTACACTGTATATTAATATATATATATATATATATATATATATATATATATATATATATATATATATATATATATATATATATACAGTATATATATATATATATATACTGTATATATACAATATATATATAATATATGCATAATACATATATACAATATATATATAATATATGCATATATATATATATATATTATATATATATATATATATATATATATACATAATACGTATATATATAAAATACATATATACAGTATATACATATACATATATATATATATATATATATGAAAAATGCATATGTAACTTAATTTTTAATTGATTTCATGTACTTTCTTTTCATCAAAGGCATTATTAGTATTTAATATTCAACCTCATTCACCCGGATTAGTCACTGAGTGCGATTCCGTGCTGGCATAAGGCCCACCTGATCTGGCAACACAATGCTCTATCTTATTACTCCATTAGAGGTGGTTCTGCTCGTATATTCTTATCTCCAGGTCATTATTAGGGATCTTGACGTTATCTGGGACACGGAAGGTGTTTGTTCGCGGGGCGCGGGGGCGGGCGGGCTGGGGGATTGTGATTCGTGGAGGATCTTAGCGTAGTTTATTCAAGACTCGCGTATGATTCCTATTTCATTCCTTAATGATCTACCGGATTTCATTGTAATATCAACCTCTTGGAAATTAAGTCGCTGTTGTCTTTCATTGCTCTTGTAAATGAAGCGAATTTTTGCAGGCTTTGCAATATCCCGTTTGTTTTTTTACACTGATTTTATCTTTTGGAAATACCTTTTCATAAGTAGTTATGTGTTTTTATGGAATTATACACAAGTCTATTACGGCCTGTGTTACTATAGGAATCACGGCATACCAATGAAGCTAAATCTAAAGAAAGATTGTCGATTTGAAAATAAAGATATAAAAAAAGGAGTATTAGGTGTCAGAGTTAGGAATCATACCTCAAGAGAAATTACGGAAGTTCCATATGTAGATTAGATAATGATGAAAGGGAGTTGATGTGGACATGTCCTTCACACAACCGTGGGAGAGTTGTACGTGATGCCGGCAGCTGGGATCGGGCTGGAGATTTGTGGAAAATACATCGCAGAAAGACCCGAGTGGCGGAATTTCACACAAGCCCTTTTGCGTCACGCTGCGGTGGGGGCGATGGTGATGATGTATTGAATAGCTTTTAATTAATTTATTCTAGTTTATATCTTGCTGTTGAAATTTTACATAAGTATCTCGGCAATGTTGTTTTTTGTATGCCAGCGCGGGCTCTTGCTCATAGAGCAGCCCCTCAGTCATTTCCTAATGAGATGGTGAGATTAAGGATATGAACATGATTCTCTTTATTATGATCTATGGTCATGCCAGTGAAATGGTGTGAGTGAAATGAAAGGTTAACAGGCGAGGTTGCAAACCTCTTTGAACCCGTCAGTGGGAGAGAAAGGACAATAGTAGCGAGTCCTGGCGAGTCGGAGATAGCCAGTAAGGAAAATCTTGGCAAGCTTTCCTGCTCTAAATATGAGGTTTTGGGAGACTATGTTATTCTAAGGGTCACTACATCATTTTACAGATACAGCTTTGGGAGTTGCCCCCGAACAGAATCAGATAGAAAGCTTTCCGAATAGTAAGTCAACTTCTTTTAAGAGTCTTGTTTGACAGCATTGCCTTGCCTCTCTGCATTTTTTGTAAGTGACTCTGAGAATCTTACCAAGACTCACTTGATCGCCAAAACGAGAGAGATACGATGGAATATTTGCTTACTTAAAATTCATTCTTCTATTCTGAACTGGATCCAGTTCACCTCGAATTCCACAAGGAGTTTTGCGGTTTCAGGCCAAGTTTTGATTTATGTGTGACTTAATATTTATCATTTTGCTTGCATACAACATGAATAGCTGATGAGAGAAAGCAAGTGCATTAATTGAGGATGGAAATTTGAACGTAGTCTTATTTCCTGTAGGCTGTCCGATTTATATATGTATGTGTGTGTATATATGTATATATATATATATATATATATATATATATATATATATATATATATACTGTATATACTTGTTTTGATATTTGTATATATGTGTATATATATACATATATAAAACCATATATACATATACAAAACCATATATATATATATATATATATATATATATATATATATATATATATATATATATATATATATATATATATATATATATATGGTTTTGTATATATATATGTGTATATGTACAGTATATATATATAAAGAGAGAGAGAGAGAGAGAGAGAGAGAGAGAGAGAGAGAGAGAGAGAGAGAGAGAGAGAGTCTTCCCTAGCCATACGTAATTTTCCCCAAAGAGTAGATGATACAAGAATGAGTCAAGTCTCTCGGTTCTCTGCAAGTCATTAAGATGAGGTATCTAGTAGCACCATGTCCTTTATAACACTTCTTATGACCACTGCAGTCCAATGACTATCAGATACATCATTCATAGCTTAGTTCAGCAGAGGAACATTGCATTTTTTAAGCTGCATGCCCATCATCCGCCCCTCTCTCTCAGGAGTTGAACAAGGGCCCGTTCAATTGGTAGGCTATATATAGCCTATATATATATTATACAGTATATATGTATATATATATATATATAATATATATATATATATATATATATATATATATATATATATATATATGTACTGTATATATTAAGAACACAGACAATTAGAGGAAGTGACAAAGAATAATTTCTAGAACTCTTATTTGTTGCTATACATACGTACGTGCATACATTACATATATAACATATATATACATACATATATATGTGTATATATGTATATGTATATATGTATATATGTATATATATACAGTATATGTAATGTATGCACGTACAGTATGTATGTATGGCAACAAATAAGAGTTCTGAAATTATTCTTTGTCACTTCCTCTAATTGTCCGCGTCTGTTTGCAGTTTTCTTTATTATAGTTTATTTTTTTTCCGGGGAGACTTGAATAGTTGACAGTACAGACATGTGATTATTAAAAGGGAAGTTCATTCAGTGACTCAAATTCAAATCCGAGCTCTTCAGACTCTCTCTCTCTCTCTCTCTCTCTCTCTCTCTCTCTCTCTCTCTCTCTCTCTCTCTCTCTTTTGGGCAGGCACAAAACGAAATTATCTTCTCATGCCATTCTGAGGCACATAATGGAAGTGGGCTTATCTTCAACACCATATGCAATTCAATAACATGATACGACGCTTCCTTTTCAAATCATTTGTAAGCCAGATTTCAGTGTGGGTCTCTCTCTCTCTCTCTCTCTTCTCTCTCTCTCTCTCTCTCTCTCTCTCTCTCTCTTCATACACACACATTCATACATATACATCTGTGTGTGTCTGTGTGTAATGCATAGTCATGTGGTATATATGTACTGTTTACATGCAACATCCTCGTATGTATTATATATATATATATATATATATATATATATATATATATATATATATATATATATATATATATATATATATATATAAAACAGAGAGAGAGAAACACAGAGAGAGAGAGAGAGAGAGAGAGAGAGAGAGAGAGAGAGAGAGAGAGAGAGAGAGAGTAAATGATAAGAGAGGGACTGGAAATGATTACGTACAGTTAAACGAAGTAGAATGGTACCATAGAACCAGGAAGTGAAAACGAAGCAAACAAATTTCTTCCTCCACGAGGGGAAGTTTTGTCCGAGAAACGAGGGGAAAAGCGAGGGAAAGACCGGATGGATACCAGATGCCCAGAGTCCCAGACCAAACGTTACATTTCCCCAGAGGAAATGCCATCTCTCATCTGGGCGGCCATTTTAGGGGACACATACCAGGGAAACGAGGCCTTGGGATGGCGGACCTGCATGGTTTCACGGACTGACGGGGCCAGGCCTTGGGAAGAGGAACGGACCAAGACCTAAAGAAGGTCTTTGGACGGACTGTGGACCGAGGTCTACGGAATCGAGACCGAGGTCTTAGGACAGTGTTACAGATGTCAAGGGAATTGGGAAGTTGAGTCACCGTCGATAAAAGTAATATTTAAGAGGTATTAATTTTAATTATTGGAGAATTATAGGTTACTTTTGAGACTGAGTTGAAAATAGTGTTTAATTAATGCTTAATTTAGCAGTTCTGAAGTTTTTTGAAATAAAACAGTCATGTCTGAATTGTTTTCTTTCTTTGAACGAAGTTAATTGAGAAATTGTAAGAAATTCCTAAGAAAATTTATTATAACGGTTCTGAGGAATGATTTTTGCAGTAATTGGGGATTTATGATGCTGCGTTTCTCAAGTGCTGTTCGTCTAGAATGTGTCCATTTTAACATTTTGCGGTATAGAAGGCTAAACCGTCCGATGAAAGTTAGGTCTTCAGTTATTTAAGGTGGTCATAAGAAATGTTTAAGTCGCATATGCCTTGTGTCGGCCAGCTCCGACATGCATTTTGTTTGAAAAATAGAAAGGAGTGTATGGTGATTTTTGTCTCTGCATATACACACACGCATGCACACACAAATATATATATATATATTTAATTATATATATATAAATATATATATATATATATATATATATATATACAGTATATATAAGTATATATAACAGTGTGTGTGTGTGTGTGTGTGTTAGAGGCAGTCAACTCACAATTACGCTTGGAACACAAATAAATTACCGATTCATGTGTGTGTGTATGCATATGCATATATATATATATATATATATATATATATATATATATATATATATATATATATATATATATGTTTATATATATATATATTAACTTTATCACATATACAATTGTTTTGTGCATTGATATATATATATATATATATATATATATATATATATATATATATATATATATATATATATATATATATTTTATATATATATATATATATATTAACTTTATCACATATACAATTGTTTTGTGCATTGATACAATTAGTAACAGGACCTTATTGAGGACTGTTTGTCCTAGAAAGCTTGTAACTTTTTTTAATAAATATCCCCACTAGATACCATCCAGTTTGAATGAAGTCCTGTTAGTAAAAGTTATATATATATATATATATATATATATATATATATATATATATATATACACATATATATATATATATATATATATATATATATATATATATATATATATATATATATATACATACACACACAGACACACGTATGTATGCATGCATTCATGTATGTAGAGAGGGAAAACAGAGAGCTAATATGGACTGTAGATTCATGTAAATATTTAGAGTAAATATTGAATATGCTGGTAGGATGAGAGAAGATCTGAGTCATGAAGATGAAAGCAGCAGGATGTACGCGCAAAAGATTTTGGGGAAACTAAGAATATCTTTGGAAGCAAAGGTAGGAATGTCAGAAGGGATTGTTGAACCAACGCTCCCCGAAGGAAGTGGAATGTGGATGTTGATTGTAAATGGAAGAAAAACAAGTAAAAAACGCGGCGAAGTTTCTTCGGCGCAATCAAGTTTTTTGTACAGCGTATAATGCTGTATGAAACGCTCAGCCGCGGCCCGTGTTGGCCTATGTTGTTGGCACCTATAGCGGTACCAGACGCACGATCATGGCTAACTTTAACCTTAAATCAAATAAAAACTACGGAGGCTAGAGGGCTGCAATTTGGGAAGATTGAATCAAATAAAAACTACTGAGGCTAGAGGGCGCAATTTGGAATGTTTGATGAGTGGAGGGTGTATGATCAAAATATGAATTTGCAGCCCTCTAGCCTCAGTAGTTTTTAAGACCTGTGGGCGGACGGACAGACAAACAGCCGTCTCAATTTTTTTTTTTTACGGGGAACTAAAAGGTGTTAGCTGTATCCGTGTAAGTGAAAGGGTGGATCAGTGTGTTTTGAGATGGTTCGGACATGTGGAAAGATTAGTGGAGGAGAGTTTTACAAGGAGGAAAGGAAGACCTAAAATGTTATGTATAGACAGTGTAATAATAGGTCTTATCATGGAGGGGCCTCAACATCCTGGCTGTGAGAGTGCTTATAGGTAGAGGTGAATGGCGCAGTGTATCTACAGGGATTTGACTCCCTGCTGGTGAGTGTTCTTTTAAGTCTGGAGGTGGCAGTGGTCATGGTCTTTTCTTTCCTAGCTTAGGGTAGACAGGATTACACACACACACACACACACACACATATATGTGTGTGTGTGCGCGCGTATAACTGAATCACGAAAATATGGAATGTGATGAATATATAAATAAAGGCAAAATCCACGAAGGAAAGGGAAACACTGGATTGCTGCGAGGCCTTTCGACTGACTGTCGTCCTTTACTTAGCAGACAGTCGAAAGGCCTCGCAGCACTCCAGTGTTTCCCTTTCCCTCGTGGATTTTACCTTATATATATATATATATATATATATGTATATGTGTGTGTGTGTGTGTGTGTGTGTGTGTGTGTGTGTGTATCACTCAAAATCTCCTTGATGGTTTTGTCATGTGCGGCTTGCGTTTGTAAGTAACGCGTGTCACGCATCCACTTACTGTTAATTTTTTTTCTTCTCATGTTTTGTGGAAGAGTAAAGAAGTAAAACGAAAATGCTGCAGAATGAATATATCGGTTTAAAAATATACCTTTTAGAGGTGGAAGATTTGATCTCTCTCTCTCTCTCTCTCTCTCTCTCTCTCTCTCTCTCTCTCTCTCTCTCTCTCTCATCTATCCGTCTCTGCCTGTCTACATATCTGTTTTTATTTGCTTCGAGATCCAGTTAATTTTTCCGGCCATTCAACACAACGTAATATTTATTATTTATTTATGCATTCACGTATTCATTGCTAAAGTAACAGACACCGTCACACTTAACCCCCCCCCCACAGAAAGAAAATCGGGTTAAATTATCCAGGAAACGAATGGGAGGGAGGAGAATTACCCTGATAGTTTTAAATGCATCACTGATTAACCCCGATTAATTAGTTGATTGATGGGCGGAATTACTCCTTTGGAGCAATTGTCGTCGAGATGCGAGTGATGCAGTAGAGTTTGATTCACGTGCGGTGTTTGTGTGGGCGTTTGTGTGTGTATGTGGTGGGGGGAGGAGGGAGGCTGGTGATTAGTGAGTTATCTGATGTAATACCTGATGAATAGTTTCGTTCCCCGCGCGGGGGCGGTCACCTCTTCGGTACCCTACCCTGTATAATGACGTAAAATCTCTCTCTCTCTCTCTCTCTCTCTCTCTCTCTCGTGATTGGGAAAAACAACAGTTGACTAACAGCTAGGTATATAATTAGTTACGTGACGTACTTTGGTTTCCTCGACTGTAAGCAAACAATGCCATCAATTTCACAACAAGGGCCACAGAGAGAGAGAGGGAGAGAGAGAGAGAGAGAGTCGTTGAACTCGTTGAACTTTTTATCATTTAAATATTGGAGTAAGAAACAAATTCAGGACAATCCATAACACGTAAGGAAGTGATGTACGCTTATTATTAAATGTCAGAATTAATAAGAGATATTTATCATTTATTACTGAAATTGCTGTGCTAATTAGTATTGGCCTTTTCGAATTGTTGCATATTAATATATGCTAACTCTGAATGAAACTTAACTCTTACGAATCATTAGCTCCCTAGGTTAAATACCACTTTACTTTTCCGATGAAGATTTATTTATTTCTTTATATATTTATTTACATACTTAATAATTAATTAATAATTATATTTATTTTTATTTATTTTGCTCAGAACAGACACCATATCTAAGACATCGAGTAGTTATAACCCCTTGTAACCTTTCTATAGCCTCTGTTCCTCTTTCCCTGCATCATGTATCCGTTTGACGTCAGCCGGTGTCAGCACAGATGGTTTACGAGCGCTGGCACGTAATTAAACTGAAGTATTCGCGCGCAACAGCAGCTAAGGTGTGGTTCTGGCTTGTGGAATTTATCTGTTGCGTAACTTTGTTTTTTTGTGTGTGTGAAAAGGTTGGGGGGGGGGAGAAAGATTGTTTACTTTTGTAGATCCTAGGGCTCGCGCAACGGGGTGCGTGTCTCTGTCTGTTTAGCTTCTGATAAATTTGTGGTAATACATTTTAGTTATTTACTTGTCATCTTTTATTTTATTTGTTTATTTATATTTGTTAGTATACTTGTTGTTTCTTAACGATATAAGCGTCAGTCTTGCAGACCTGTTACGGGGTGCGTGTGTGTCTGTGTAGCCCCTGATAAATTTGTGGTAATACGTTTTAGTTATTTACTTGTTATCTTCTATTTTATTTATTTACAGTTGTTTGTGTTCTTGCTATTTGATAACGTTATAAGCGTCAGCCTTACTCTGATGACTGAGATCAGTAAGAGGTTTTTATTGCTGATTGAGATAATTTGCTTCGTTCGCAACATGGTATCACTATAGTGCAACTTTACTTACAGTAACCTGTAGAATTTAATATGGTTCCTTAGCCTCCGAAGTTGCAACGTCAAAATGCCTCTGCAATTTGATATCCACATCCATAGCATGCTGTGTTTATTGTAGTTAGCATTAAATTATTGTCTCTTTATAGTATTAGCAATATGAGAATAGAGCTTAACCATAACCACACCCAGTCATTCAAGGTCAAGATCACCTTTCAAGGGCAAAAAGCAAAGTCAGGGTCAAACTCATCCGAATGCAATAGAGAGCAAGAATCTGCAGTTGTAATTCTGTCAGGTTCAATTTAGGGTTACATATTAAGTCATGTCTCAGTCTTCGTTTTTTACACATTTTATGTCTCTCACTTAAGCATTTTGTGTGTCTGCTGTTATTTTTATATTTGTTTTAAAATTAACTCCGTTGATAAAAAAATTTTGTGTGTCTGCTGTTATTTTTGTGTTGTTTGTTTTAAAATTAACTCCGTTGATAATGATGTTTTCCCGTACATTTACAGTAATCGTCTTTCCATATTTTGTTTGTAAATAGACTATAAGTGTCGTTTTCTCTCTCTCTCTCTCTCTCTCTCTCTGACAAATCCATGATTAGAGCGCGCGCACGCCTTTTGCGCTCCCCTCATTTTCATTTCCTCCCCTTTCGGAATATATGTGAGACTCGTCACTCCTTTCCCTAATGTCCCCCCCCCCTTCCTTCCCCTTACCGGTATTGTCGTCCTCTTTCCTCTTCCCTGCCTCGCTTTCATTTCCCCTCTTTATGTATTATTCCCCAGCCCCTCTTCTTCTCCCCCCGAGCGGATGGGAAGGGGAGGATGAGTGGCCAACGCCATTTTATTTGTTTTTATTTACGTTTCCTTTTCGTGAAGGATGTTTAAAAACGTATAAACGGATAATGCCACATCTGATATTATACTATTTTTTCCTGTT
Source organism: Macrobrachium rosenbergii (assembly GCF_040412425.1). Lineage (NCBI taxonomy): Eukaryota > Metazoa > Arthropoda > Malacostraca > Decapoda > Palaemonidae > Macrobrachium > Macrobrachium rosenbergii. The sequence goes on from NC_089795.1 coordinate 30,822,320, forward strand.
TTTGCAGCTGTATAAAACTTTTTCTGTTTGTTCATGTATTGATTGTTTTCGCCATTAGATCTGCATTCTGTAAGTATTACGTATGCCTTTGAGGGGAAATCAAATCTAATTGTCAAATCAAAATAAAAAAAACAAAATTAAAGAAACAGGTCTTGAATCAATGACGACTGTAAACAAATCAGGATTCTCGCCAGAGAATTCATCTCCGAGAATGTTTATTTGTTACCTGTCACAACAAAACTTCGGGAGATATTTAGACGGGAATTCCTAGGAAGCTGAGTTAAGATGACTTGAAGAAACACTAAAATTTCGAGCTGAATTCCTTTAGGAACTTTTTAGCGGAGAGGTAAAAAATGCTTCAACTTTCCCCAAGCCGTTGGGGAAATGTCACCTCGGCTACCTGCCGCGTTTCACTTACAGTGTTTCCTTATTTATTCCTAAATCTCTGTATATTTTTTCTGTTATTCTCATATGGGCATTCTAGTTTATGGGATCTTTTGTAATAAGGGAATGACTTTTTGGATTCCAATAATAATAATAATAATAATAATAATAATAATAATAATGATAATGATAATGATAATGATAATAATTAGCTTTGCTGCTATAAATACCTGCCCACCTTGTAATGTCATACATTCTCTCATTAGATGACCGCCTGCCCTTGCGTCAAGGAGGAAGAGTAAAATAAACAACGAAAGCAGAGTATCTTTCCATGTTCTTTGAAAATTTATTATACCGACTATCTGCAGACGAGAAGAATATGATAAGAAAAATAGTGAACACTCTTTACAAACTAGATGCCGGTGAAACAGTGATTGTTTTTAACGAAACTGCCCTAAAAGAGGGACTCCTTCCAAATAATAATAATAATAATAATAATAATTATTATTATTATTATTATTATAATAAAAACGGGTAAAAAGTCGATTGTATGCCAAGAGCTGCCGTGGACTTCTTACCCAATAGTATTCCATTGTACCTCATTCCGCGCTCTCCATATTCTGCTTCTTATTCCTTTGTCGCTCACAACTCTCTTTAAATGGGACCTTCGCCTTCACCTGTTCTCTTGCATTGCAGACTGTTGCTTTGTAATTGGGCCCGTCGTTCTACGCATTTTGTGTGAATATATCAGATAATTGTCCCTGCGTGACGGTGTGTAGTCTTTCCTTATTCTAAAGCACTTTATGGTTACATGATTTCATTATATATATATATATATATACTGTATATATATGTACATGTATACATATATATACTGTATATACATACATATATACATATATGTATATGAATATATATATATATGTATATGAATATATATATATATGTATATGAATATATATATATATATATATATATATGTATATGAATATATATATATATGTATATGAATATATATATATATGTATATGAATATATATATATATATGTATATGAATATATATATATATATATATATATATATATATATATATATATATATATATATATATATATATATATATATATATATATATAGTATTTTGTGCCTCTGTTAACCTAAATACTAAATGAGATATCTGGCAGTTAATTACTGTGTTGGGTCACAGCAAGGTTGATAGGGCCAAGGGCCCAGGATCCAAATCTACTTTATAGTGGCAATACGTGGATATGTAAGTTCATAAGTAATTAATCCATTTTATTGACGTCAATAGCAGCAGTTAGTTGCTAGAGATTGATTCCCAGGGACTCTGATCCTCATCAGGAACAGCCAAGCAAGCGCCATAGTCAACATTTTTATTCCACTGGGACGTTTCGGTTTCAACATACCAAGTCATTTTCGACCTAAAGTAGAGGCAATACACTAAAACATGAAATTTTATACTAGTAAGTACAAATCAAAGAAAGACCTCACTCGAGAATAGAATAATTGTTTTTATAAACTACGTTACCATCAGTAAAAAAACATAGTGACTTAAAACTGTTTTAATACAGTTCAGTGACTTACAATAGTCATTAATAAAACCAAGAAAACCAAACTTAAGACAAGAGAAATTAAAGTTCACAGACATTAAATAAAACACAGGACTAAGAAACAAAAACAGAAAAAAAACACAAACACCAAGATAAGAAAAGAAAAATTACACAGATAAATTAACTTAATGACTGGAAAGCGAGAGCGGATAGAAAATCAGTAGATTATGGATAACGGCAAGGCAGACTGATCTTGGTTGAGTTGTGGCTTAAGTTTGTGGATATATATAGATTCTAAAATAAAATCCTTCAATCAGACAATTTTGAACAAGAACCTACAATTTTAAAATCCCTTATAGTCTTGCCTGATTGCCTGCACTGCAGTGTTCACGGATGGAAGACTGCTGCTTTACTGTTAAGTCTCTATCTGTCCTGTCACTGATCTCTGGATGTTGGCAGTATCGTGTTTTGAGCCCCTTTATGGAACTACCCAAATACCCCATTTGGCAGTTGGGGCAATTAAGATAGTGAACAATACCAGAACGCAATAAATCAGGCATTTTAGCTGTGAAAGGTAGTAGGCTTTTTATTGCAAAATCATTACTAAAAAAAGTGATTAAAAGTAATCTACCAAAACATTATTTCAGTTCCCTCTCAATTTGCGTAATTGATTTGCCAGTGTCAGGCAATTTGAAACAAAAAACTAGCTTAGGAACTGGAACAGCTGGCACTTTAGGTTTGTAAACATTTTGCAGAAATAGCCTAATATTTTTAAAGACCGAATTGGTTGGGTAACCATTATTTGCACAAAATTTTAACAAGAATTCCATCTCTTCATGAAGCAAAGTGAAATTGGAGCATAAATTATAAACCCTGTAGAATAAAGCATTAATTGCATTTATTTGAAAATGTTCGGGTAATGACTGAAAAACTCAAACCTAATCCTGAAAAAGTAGGTTTCCTGGAAACAGAGAATGAACTCTCGGATTTGTCAGTGAAAGTATCTAAAAATGGCATCTTATTATTCACCTCCCTATCTAAAGTAAATTTTATATTTTCATGTTTGTTTTTTAGCTAATGAATAAAACTATTAGCCTGGTGTTCATGTTCAAAAATTAAAATAGTATCACCTACAAATCGCTTATAGAACAAAGGTTTAAATTGTAATGGGCAATCCTCCAACCACTTTCCCCCATAAAAACCTAAAAACAAATTAGCAGACATACATGAAATTTGGCTACCCATTGCTACCCCATCTGCTTGTAAATACAATACTCATCATTAAGCATGAGGTACGTATCTTTACATGTTGCCTCCAAAAGTGCCTTGAACTTACTTCTAGGCAAATTTCTGAATGAGTTCCCATCCTTATACATTTCATTCACTGCTGTGTCAATGGTTTCATTAAGAGATATGTTCGTAAATAATGATTCAGTATCAAAACTGCATGAAAAATAATTGAGGTATATCCCAATGCCTTAAGTCATTAACTAATTCATATGAATTTTGTAAAGAATAAGTTATAGTATTTAAAAAGGATACTCAGAATTTCGCTAAATTATATGACGGGGAAGCAACGACCGGTCTTAAGGGTACGTTCGGCTTATGGATCTTCGGTAATCCTTATAAAATAGCGGGGAAACAACCACTTGCATAATAGTTGTTATTGTATTCTTCGTCTGAAATATAATTACCTTTTTTTTTTTTTTTTTTTTTTTTCCAAAAAATTAACTGACCTGTTTATTTTATCCTCAATCAGGATATTCCTGTGATGGGGGCCTATGTGTGGCATTTTCTTAAATTTGGTAGTGTCATCAAGTATACCTAACATTTTTATCAATGTAATCGTGTGTGTTTTGAATGACTACACAATTTCCTTTGTCAGGTTTGCGAATGATCAGAGAATTATTCTTTCCTAAACTCTAATAAATTGATATCATCCTTGTAAAAATCGGGCACATGATAGACTTGAAATTATAGAAAAATTTTGTAAGCTATTAACTGAACTTGTCTAACCATAACCTTTTATTCTCGAGTGTGACCTGTATTTGATTTGTACTTTACTAGCAAAAAAAATTTATGTTTTGGTGTTTTGCCTCTATTTTAGGTCGAAAATGGCTTAGTGTGTTGAAGCTGAAGCGTCCCAATAGAATAAAAATGTCGACTATGGCGCTTGTTTGGCTGTTCCTGATAACAGCAGTTACGGTAGCCTGTATATGTATGTAAATTGGCTCCTTACGGTATACATGGGCGTGCATGTGCATGCATGTATAACAAATCTTGGTATTCTCATCTATAGCAACAACAATCACAGTACAGTGTATACATAATTGTATGTATGTAATTCAGGTTCTTGTGGCCACACAAGTAACCCCAGTCACATCATAAACTGAGATACACCTGATCTTGGTTTCAAAACCGAGATTAAACTAGCAAGACTGATCAAGGGGACACTTGACCTGAACTTGAGTCCGGGGTCATGGAAACCGGATTTTGTGCATTCTCGCTGCTACCTTCTTGAGGCAAATCGACGATCCAGATTCTTGAGGCGGTCAATTGACTTTATAAACAGCTCTTTTTTTAGTCCAGTTCCGAAAGGGAGAGAGTACGACCGCAGTTGGGAAAAGCACTGATGTTTCTTATGCTCCGCATTTTACTATGTGTACCACGTCTTCATGTATTGATATAAATGTACACACGTAGACCTACATATACACACACTCACATATGTGTTTCTGCATTGTGGGTGAGGGGATGGGTGGGCTCGTCTGTTGGCTGGTGCTCATGCCAGCGCTGGGCCTTGCCGTAATGTGTTAAGATGTGACGAGGGCCAGGAAACTTGGTGTGGACCTCAGAATTCTTCCCAGCTAACAGAGACTTATAAATATAATTTTAGAACGCTTCTCTTTCTGTCTCTCCATGTGAGTTTTGTACGTAGGTTTATATGTCGGTTGAACAGGTAAATCCTCTCTTAGACCTTTTGGCGACCGTCCTTATGTCCTTATTTAAGAATAGACCTACGTCTAATCCGGTGGCAAAGAAATGCCAAGGATTTTTTATGTCTTTTGATTGCATGATGTTATTCATTCTTATAGGCTGGTCCTTGTAATAATAACGGAATTCAGAATCGTATTAGCTGAAAATTTTAAAAAAGGAAAACATTTTAGGGATCATGTTATGAAACCTGTTCTCCTGGTAATCAGTTTTTCGTTAACAATAATCTTTATAGAGAGGGAAGGTGGGAGGGGTGGAGATTCAACCTTCGGCATTAGTTTATAAACGCTGCTTGCCAGACTGTTTCTAGTGTCATGTAGATTATTATTTTCTAAGAGGTGGAGAGAATAAGGACATTCCTTTCTTTAGGGCTTTGTGAACTCAGTTTCATCGTAAGTTCAGTAGAAATTTTTAAGGAGACCCTTGGAAGTATCGGCCTTTCATTTGGACCTTAGTTCAATCCTCTTATATTTAGAAAAAGTATGAGAAGTGTCTTGAGGTAATGGAGTTTCTTTGGTGCCGTACGATACAAATTCCATCAGGCGATACGCACAATAAATTGTAATGTATTTGTTGTTGTTTTTAAACCGTTTCTAACTGTGATGCGAAAAATAGAATTCAGCTTACGTAAACATGACCCAGTTTGTTAGCTGTCAGTATCTTCAATTATTTATGGATCGTCCGGATCGGATGTTTATGTCCTCCATTGCCAAAGGATTAAACTTCGAGTTGTCAGCGAAACGATGAGATTATCATTCTCTCTCTCTCTCTCTCTCTCTCTCTCTCTCTCTCTCTCTCTCTCTCTCTCTCTCTCTCTCTCTCTCTCTCTCTGCGCCTTTTCATCAAGGCAGATTGATTCGCTTCCAAGCTGTATTGGAAGACTGCCACACACACGATGGTCGACGTTCCTGGTTGCATTTCGACGACGAAGCCCAAAACCGAATGCTGATGGTGACCTTGGCAACTTCGCCTCGCGTGTTCGTATTCTCTGACACCGGAGAATTAGTGCCGTTGGTTTCGTCATTATATTCCCTCATCATTATAACTGTATTCTTTCGCTGGACTTCCATGACAAGGTGTAAGTTCATCATTATTTCGTTTGTAGTTGTATTTCCTTGTTATAATTCTTTACATTATTTTTTTTCAATAATGCCATTGATATTTTCATGTAATAATGCCATTGGCCAATATATTTGTCTGTCGTAACATTCCATCGTCAACATGTCCTCGTCATTATATTTTTCGCCTTTTGCATTCCTCCGTCGTTATGTAACTTGGACAGTATATTTCTTCATCATCATATATCATTAGCCTTCCAATGAGATAATGATGGCGCTTGTATACATGGCGTTCAGGTGGATCATATTGCTATGGAAATTCTTTTGTACTGTTGTGAATATACTTACAATCACATCATGCATTCTTGTTTGTGAGCTGAAGAGGACAAGAGATGCTGAACAGCTCAAGAATATATATGTAGTTCTAGATACGGAAACGATGGCTGTTCACGTACTTAATTGCAAATTAATGTAAGGGAAAAAAAATTCCCCCACCAACTCTCAAGATAAATAGGAGTTTTGGTATAAATTTTGTATATTATTGGCAATACTTGCAAATTGTATAGTTAAGTATTGAAGTGAAGAGAAACAAAAAATATCTACGTGCAAGATGCAGATAAGTATCGTGAAAGAATGGTAAAGGTGGACTCGACAGAATGTTGGGAATTAATCTTTTGTTTATGTCGTTAACCTATTTAAAGCCTCAGGTGAATCCCAGAAAAACTTGACGGGATCATCCATATAATTCTAATTGCCCAAGCCTAGTTTACCGGTACAATTAGTCCCATAGAATTTACATTGTGCAATGCTTACAGACATACAAAATACAGCTCTTGTTTTTAAAGATTATAAATCTAAGAAAAGCTTTCTTTATTGTGATTTTTATCATTTGCTATTTATATGTTTAAACGTGTGTTGTATTGATTATTGATTTGTTATTTTCACGTGGAAAATTTTGCAATACTTTTCTTGATGTTCAATTCTAAGTATTGCATTCTGCTGGAGTTGACGTTGCTTGTGCTGTTGCATTACTTAAATAATAATAATAGTAATAATGAACCAAACAAAAACTTCTTTCAGTTTTCTTCTGAAAATGGAAAGAGAAACCCACAAGATTCCTGTGTATAACTTGTTTACTTGTAAATATTTACATGTTACTTTTTAAACTCGAGTACTTTCAGGTCCTAACTGTGACCCTTTTTCAAGAATCTTGTGGGTTTCTCTTTCCAATAATAATAATAATAATAATAATAATAATAATAATAATAATAATAATAATAATAATAGTATATTGCTTCAAGTCGAGCATAAATTTTCGTTTGCATTGCATTGTTCCAGCAATAATAATATTCACTTAGTAGGTAAAGATTGTAATACATCTGCAATATATGTCCGTTGGAAATAAAATACATTGTTGAATTTGTCAGGAGGTGAGGATCATAATGTTATAAATGTTAGTCAACTTTCGGACCCAACGGTGCAAGGGAGCCAAAAATGCATAATGTTATTGACCATTAATTCTTTGTTTGAGAAGTAAAAGCTTGTAGTGTGATGTCAGTTGATTTTCCTTGACCGGTTATCTGGAATGATGATAACAGTGATACATATGACTTCAGTCTTCTTGTATCGTTGCACGGGGGCCGACTTTGACTGTTGCTGGCAATCTCGACATTAATGAGTGAGCAAACTAGTTATGCAAATGCCAGAATTTGATGCTCTGTGTCTCAATTTCCCAATGGACCGGTCAGGATCGAGTGTGACCTTGGTTCGCGTAGAGGAGGTAGGTAGCTAGCTGGATTTTTGTGAAGTTTGCCACGGTACCAATTTTTTTTATTTTTCTTCTCTTCCATATTTTTCTGTCCGATCTCGATTATTTGATTTTTTTTTTTATTGGTCACTCCAGAATTTTTTTTTTTTTTTTGTCCTCTCCCAATTTTATTTACGTATTTATTTGACATCTCCAATTTTTTATTTCCATCTTTCTTTTTTTCATCTCCCAAATATTTTTTAAAACATTTGGCTTGTTTTTTATGTACCCTTTGTGGTCCGCTCCCAATTTATTTTTTTCTTTTCGATTTTTTTTTCGCTCTGAAAAAAATTTTGTTTATCTGTCATTCCAAACTATTTCGCCTCCTTTTTCCGCTCTTTCAGTTTTTCCTTCTTTTCCTGACTTATGCGTACTAATGTTTTCCTTCGTGTTTTCCTCTTTATTTTCTTTGTTTCGTTTCCGTATCGTTCTATACACGAACCTGATTAGGATTCAATCCCAATTTAACCTTTTATTTTCCCTTTGGACCTCACTCTTTTATTCTTTTGTCCCGTTCCAATTTCGTTCAGATTTTCCGTTTTTAATCATTCTTTTTTCGATCCCCATCTTCCGTATTTGTCTGGTCACAACGATTTTCACTTTTCCCTATTACTTTTTCTCCGTTTGGGGATTTTGACCTCTCGGTTTTTGTAAACTGCTACTGATTTAATTTGCTCTTTGTTCGATCATATTGATTCAATTGCTGTTTTCCCCCCTCCTATTTTCTTTTTTCTTTTACCCTTCCTCGACAGTTTTCCTTTGTTGTGTTTCTTCCGTTCTGTCTCATTTTCCCTCTTATTTCCGATTGGGCTTCCTCTGCTTCTGTAAGAGTTAAAGTCAATAGGAGACTTAAGATCTCTTAATCTTGTTATAAAGATTCTGTAGCATATCTCTCGGCACTGTGGGAATAAGCTACCGTATTCAGATATTGAATGTTCTGTCATTTGTGGCTTTGATTGTTCTTTGATTTCATGGGAAGGGAATCAGCATTTCAGGCGTTTCTTCTTCTTGTTGAAATTATATCTGCCTGTAGTTTATTATTATTACCATTATCATGAGATTACGTACTTTTGATTGATTGGTTTGGGCCATTTATATTTATCGTAAACATTAGCATGATTACTATCATCATGAACTGAACCATTGGATTAATGATCATTATCTACTTTAATATCAGAGATAACAAGAAAATATTTTCCACCGAAATGTGTACTGACACAGGAGTAACGGCAGTACTATTGTACTCTCATGCAAGACTGAATTATGTAATGGAAGTATTGTCTGTTACCGGATGCAATGTGACCGCCGTATTGCAGTGGCTGAAAAGGATCCGAATGAACAGGAAATCGAAAGAAACGGAAATTATGGCGGATAACTTCTCTGAACAAATAATCGTTAGACAGTTGAATTATGTGTTGCGTTTCGTGATTACACAACTCTAATAAATGGGCTTATGTTTGCATGCAGTTGCGCGCTCTCTTGCGTGTGTATTTAGGATTATCCAGTCCTAAGTAATGTGTGTGTGTGTGTGTGTTTCCATGTCCGTAAGAAACCGTTGCAAAACGTGCGATGCTGATACCAACGCACTCATATACAAGCACGTCATGCACACATTTGAAGACAATGGTTAAATGTACAGAATTCGGGTAAATATTTATAAATGAGGTTTCGGACTTTCTCTGATCCTCCTGGATGTTTTGCGGCAGCTCGAATTCGCACTGTCTGAATAGAAGCGCATTCTGCTAGAGCTTACACCTTTGAAGGTTCTGTATGAAGATAGTATGAATGTCGTAGATATTTCGCTCATTCATCCATTCTTTTATTCATTGAGGCCATCATTTCTTTGTTTATTTTTCTAACAAGTGCTCAAGATGTGTACTGCCATTTGTGACATCTGAAGAATGCCATTCTTATTAATCACAGAATATTAAATTATTTTATATCCCCATATCAGTGCAATTGCGAGGTATTCAAACATTTAATTTTACTTGAAGCGAGGCGGATTTATTAAGTATTGAAGAAGTTTGTTTTGAGACGACACCTGATTTTGTAGGTTTAATCTGTGAATGAATTATAATCTATATGTATAATATATATATATATATATATATATATATATATATATATATATATATATATATATATATATATATAATATATATATATATATATATATATATATATATATATATATATATATATACTTGTAGGTTTTCCGCAGTTTTTTTTCGTCGTTCTATAAGTGTGTTTAAATAACGTGAAATATGTTATAACAAGTAACACTATCGCACATTTGTTGTCTCAGTAAATCTATCATTCTTTGTTTTGATGTTTACATTTTGTTTAACTAAACATATCTGGTAGCTTATTGAATGTATGGCAAGTACATTGCATACGTTTGCATCTAGGCTATTAATTTTCATTATGGTCTTTTAACTTTTATCTTAACTCCATGGACAGTGGTTTTGTCCCGTCGCTTGTATTTAAAAATTTGGATGCAGAAACAACCTTGTCTCATCTTTCAATCCATATCGGGTCATTTATCCTGCTGTCTTTTTTTTTTCTTATCTTCGTCCCTTTGACTTTCACCCTTACCTTCAGTTCCTCGTTGGGAGAGTCGGTAGAGTTGTCGGCTAGCACTCACTAGGCCCGAGTTCGAGTTTCCGGCCGGCTAATGAAGAGAGAAATTTATTTCTGGCGATAGAAGTTCATTTCTCGATATAATGTGGTTCGGATTCCACAATAAGCTGTAGGTCCCGTTGCTAGGTAACCAATTGGTTTTTAGCTACGTAAAATAAGTCTAATCCTTCGGGCCAGCCTTAGGAGAGCTGTTGATCAGCTCAGTGGTCTGGTAAAACTAAGGTATACTTAACTTAACCTTTCTCATCTCAAGTCTTCTGAGTACTGTATCTACCCCTTTATTTGTCGCTGTTCATTCTTATCTTAGTTCCCTTGACCTCACTCAGACACTGTTCTCTTTCTTTCCATGCATAGCCTTCATTTTTAGCCCTGTGACCTTCACCTTATTCTCGCATCCCATTCCTCCTAAGTCCCTGAGCCAGTTACGCCGCTCTTTCTCTATCTCAATCAAACGATTCGTTTGCTGGGAGCCACAAGGCATTTTAATGGCCCAGATCCATCGTCTGTTGCATCGGTGAAGGCTGGCAATCACTTGCACAGCGCGATTGGAACTGGTCGAAAGGAAAGGTCGTTCATTCTTCTCACAATATATCTCTGTCTGTGGGTTTATGTAACCATGTCTGTCTGTTTGGCCAAAAAAGAGCACAGACACGGACGTGCTTTTCATTGTACATAAAGAAATGGAAGAAGCTTTAAAAGGGCTTTATGTAATCTATGCGTCACGTTAATAATTGTACAATACAGTTTTAGGAGTAAATAATTAATGTCTTTTATGCAAAAAGAAGTTATTATATTTTAGAAGCGCTGTTTCCAAATAATGCTGTGTATAAAGAGGTGAGCAGTGAATATTTCAGGAATAATTAGATATAGATGACGCTTTGCTCCAACGTGATTTTTTTTTTGCCGTTATTAAAACTCAGGCAATATATATATATATATATATATATATATATATATATATATATATATATATATATATATATATATATATATATATATATATATATATATATATATATATATATATATATGTATGTATGTATATGTATATGTATATATATAGTTTTTTAATTTCATGATTCATATATATAATATATATATATATATATATATATATATATAGTATATATATATATATATATATATATATATTTTTTCATTTCATGATTTATATATATATATATATATATATATATATATATAATATACATACATACATATATATATATATATATATATATATATATATATATATATATATACACAGTATATATATATATTTATATATATATATAATTATCTAAATCAAGGTCTCCTGAAAATAGCCTATATGTGAAACAATCTCATCTTTCCTGTCCTTCAGCAAAGCTAAACAGAATGTTGTGCACCCTGGTATAAAGGTTACATAAGCGTATTGGTATATCCGGTACACTTTGATTGGAGACCTTTTGGACGGGGTGACGTGATGCGATATTGAGTCTTAAATGAGGGTCACTCAGGTCATGTGGTGTTAGTATGTTTTCACACTGAATTCCTGATGTCTGTCTGGTTTCTCTTCCTGTTGACTTTCATATGTCTGACGACCAGGGATGAATATACAGCAATTATTGGTTTTTCATAGGATTGATTTTAAATAGGAATTGTTAGAACGGTGGGGAAATACTGCAGCTTGTTAACATGGATAGAACTCAGACTCTGTTTGCTACGTTTTTCTACCCTTCATGGAAAAACCACTTCCAGAAATTTTCAGATTCATTGCAGCCTGTTTATAACTAAAGTGCTGTTCGGCTGCTCCCTAATGGCAACTTGGCTTAAAATTTACTAACAAGCTGCAGTGGAATTCTTGAGAAATGTCATTTTTCATCTTGCTCTAATGATGAGTAATATATATATATATATATATATATATATATATATATATATATATATATATATATATATATATATATATATATATATATATTTATTATATATATATATGTATATGTATGTTTACACACACACACACACACACACACACACGTTCTTTTGTGTCTTGTGACTAAGCCTGTCTTCCAACTATTTTCTCAAATACAATGGTACTTTGAGAATTTGCTTTTGGAAGAAGGACGCTTACTTGATTTAACTAACTACACGCAATAACGATAAAGTCACCGCTCGCTACCACGGAATGAGTTTTAAAACATTCAGTGTTTTGGAACGAAAATGAAACGTGCTTGATATGACCAGTCTACCTGTCAAAATCTTTATTTAGATTTTAGATTAAGCATACCTTGAGGCAGCAAGGGCTCTTGATAGTACGAGCGTCTCGTTAAATATCTCGAGCCAGATATTCTTCATATGTCCGCCAGATTCTAGAAGATTTTAAGTGGAAGAAAATACGGAATGAATTGGTATGTTATGTTTCCAAGATGAACATCTAAAATTTCTGTAGCTGCACCACAGTAAGTATATCTTAGTTTAACCAGACCACTGAGCTGATTAACAGCTCTCCTAGGGCTGGCCCGAAGGATTAGACCTATTTTACGTGGCTAAGAACCAGTTGGTTACCTAGCAACGGGACCTACAGCTTATTGTGGAATCCGAACCACATTATACCGAGAAATAAAATTCTATCACCAGAAATAAATTCCTCTAATTCTTCATTGGCCGGCCGGAGACTCGAACTCGGGCCTAGCAGAGTGCTAGCCGAGAACTCTACCGATTCGTCCAACGAAGAACTATAGTAAGCAGATATCGAACCTTGCCAAATAGCTCCCGAAATAGGATAGAACACAACAGGAGTTGAGGGAGCGCACATAAGAAAAACCAAAACTTTTGGGGCGCATCTTTGATTTTGATATGAAAAATTAGTCATGAAAGTTGAAAATAGGAAAATGATGAAGAATTACTTGAAACAACCATTAATTTTTAGACGTATTTTTCATTTAACTATCCTATTGTGTGAAAAGTGCTTGATGAGATTTCGCAGTTTTTTTAATGTTTGACCATGTAGGAGATACACATTTTTTTATCAACGCATTTAATATTCGATTTATTCTTACGTTTAATGTTAGTACAGAAAATCCTTGTTCACAGAGATGCGATGTGGAAAACTGCAATAAAGCAGTCAAAGCTTTCCTGGCTATTGAAGGATATTCTTTTAGATTGAAATCCAAAATTGGTCGATGGGCACCTCCTTATGCATGATCTTTAAGCCACGACCAGTAGGTATGGTAGCCAGCTCCTCTTCTGTTAACGAAAAGCCAGCGTCATCTGTTGAAATGTCAAAGAAAGGGTTGCGAATCCAATCGTATTGCTCGGTGTTTATTGATGGAAAGTAATGGTTCAGATTCCCTTCCAGAATTGCTAAGTGATCCACTATTAAAGGAATTAAATTGTCTGAATGGCCTCCTTTAATCAAAGGAAACATTTCCAAACAGCCTAAACTAGCTTTTCTTTTTCAAAATGCTAGTTTTTTCTGGGGTGCTTTAATTTTGTCGGTAGATGAGAGAAGGTTTTCATTTCCATTTTGCATGGACACGTTCAGACTATTCAAGTGTTGAAACATATCGGTCAGATATCTCAGTTTTGAAGTCCAGAACTCACATATCACAAGTTCACAAAATTTACTTTTATTTTCTTTCTCAAAAAATGTCAACAGTTCTTGAAGTTCAAGCGCACGCCCGAGTACTTTACCTCTTGGTAACCATCTCGCATGCATGTGCAAAAGTCAGCGCGTGTGTTGTGAATCCTTGTTTTCACAAAGCAGCTCAAATATATGAGAGCTTTTACCATTTCAACAACTTGATCTTGATCAAAATCTTCTTTCAATTTAGTACCAAGTGTTTTTGCCATCAGGGCGCCTCTATGCAAGAAACAGTGGTTGTTATAATGTTGGGATAGTGTTCCTTTACAAACGATGCAAGACCTTTAATAGAACCAGTCACTGATGGAGCTCTATCAGTACAAACCCCGACACACGAATTCCAGGATAAATTCCATTTCTCAAAATAATGTTTTAAATTATGAAAAATAGCTTCACCTGTAGTAATGGTAAGGAAATCTTTGCAACAAAGATACTGATTTACAATAGTATCCCCATCTGTAAAGCGAATAAAGGCAAGTAGTTGCGCCTTAGTTGGCTATGTCGGTTGATTTATCAACTTGGAGGGCGCAGTATGAATCTTGAAGTTTATTAAAGCAAACATTTTCTTCAATATTATTAGACATTTCCAGAATACGCCTCTGAACAGTATTTGTTAATGGAATTTTACTTATTTGTTTCTCTGCATCGTCTCCTAAAATAGTCTTAACCATCATTTTACAAGTGGGCAAAATAATAGATTCAGCATCATTTTTACGGCGATCATAAGAAGCAATTTGAGCTTTCTCAGATACCGTTGCTCTACTTTTGAAAGCAATTGCTTGCTTTGCTTGCTGCTCAAGTAATCTTTTGAAATAACCTACGTCTTTTCCTTGAAGACTGCAATGTGATGTTTTAAAATACTTGCTTAATTTACTAGGAAGCATCGACTCATTTGACATTTTGCGTCCACAACCCAAACACAATGGCTGAGGCTGATTTTCATCTCCAACCCACGTGAAGCCATGACTTAAATAACTTTTGTCCTATTTGCGATTGGGTCTACTCATTTTTCTTGGCTGGACGCTTCATGTCACTTGAAATAGTTTCATTATTAGAATCAAGTTCTTCATTGGTACGTTTCTTGTTTAAAAACCTGTTCATTGTATGGGTAGTTTATTTTTTAAATATATAAGAAAAAACACGAGAATTATAATTCACCGAGTGTCTTGAACGAGAACTTTGAAAAGTAATGTAGCAGCACTTGGCTATCTACTCACACTGACCACAGTCGCAGAAGACCTCGCATTTGTAGGACAAAGAGGTCATTGTCCCGAATTACGAACCCCCTTTGATATGTCACTCACCGTATGGTGAAGTTATTAACCTGGATTATATGTCACTAACCTGGAATACTGTATTTTGGTTTAGTCTTACTTAGTTCCATTACCAACTGACCTCAGGGGAAATTTTGGTATTAACTTTGTCCTTTTCATTTACGTAGGTCGAAGTCATTACCCTGGATCAAATAGGCTTAAAAGTAAAAAATGCGCCGAAGTGTCTTTGGCGTAATTAAGTTTTCTGTACAGCCGCTACAGCTTATAATCAAGGCCACCAAAAACAGATCTGTCTTTCGGTGGTCTCGGTATGATGCAATATGAGCCGCGGCCCATAAAACTTTAACCATGGTCCGGTGGTGGCTAAGCCTATATCGCTGCCAGAAGCACGATTATGGCTAACTTTAACTTTAAAAACTACTGCTGAGGCTATAGTGCTGAGGCTAGAGGGCTACAACTTGGTATGTTTGATGTGTGATGATTGGAAGGTGGATGATCAACATACTAATGTGCAGCCCTCTAGCCTCAGTAGTTTTTAATATCTGAGGGCGGACAGAAAAAGTGCTGACGGACAGACAAAGCCGGCACAATAGTTTTCTTTTACAGAAAACTAAATTACCTTTAACGGTTGCCATTTGCGGCTAACGTTTCAAAAGAAGATTAGCAGGATATGGAATTATAGACAATATCTAATTTTTTTATATATTATATATATATATATATATATATATATAGAGAGAGAGAGAGAGAGAGAGAGAGAGAGAGAGAGAGAGAGAGAGAGAGAGAGAGGTCAGTAGTGAGCGATTTAAATCCCCAAAGGAAAAGAAAAGGAAAAATTTACCCTCCAGTTCAAAATGTCAAGTGGCGAAGACTTGACTTAGACTTAAAAACCTCATACTTGATGTCTCTAAAACATACGCAAATCAGTTTTAAAATATAAATATATATGTTATATAAATTAAATCTTTCGTTATCTTGGGGCACGCCTTGCTACCCTCCATGGCGCACCGTTTGAGAAGCACTGACCTTATACAGTATATATAGTGTGCCGTGCGTAGTCATTGTCGCTTTCTGCATTTTTCACTTTTCACCAGTTCCCTTTGGTTCCTGTTTGGTTGCCCAACTTCGTTGACTCTACTCTTCTTTATATTTTACTCTTACTGAATGACGAATCAATTGATAATATTATAAAAACATGACGCTATAGTAAGCAGGTTCTCATCCCTTACCGTAAGGTCGGTAAACTTGCTGGAATGTGTAAAGTAGAACAACATTCGTCTTGTTTTATTGACCCTCACTGTTGAGCTGTTCAGCTTCAACATTGTATATTCCAAAACTATAATCAAACGCCGAATGTTTTATGGCGCCAGATTATTTACTATGAATCAACAGAACAATCAATCAGTCAGCCGCCGGGACAAGCTCAGGGGCTTTCTGTACAGAGAATTATTATTTTGCGTTTAGTGTGTGTGAGAAAGCTGAACATTATCAGAATGCAGTGGCCGATGTGCCCGGCAGCATCAAGCTTTCATTCATCCCCCCCACCCCTCGCCTTCCCCCATGCCTGATGGACGTAAGGGAAAAAAAAAGTAAGGAAAAGGGGCCAAATTCCTAAGAAACTGATACTTTCATAAAGGAAAACGGAACATGAATAACGTGGAAAATAAAGAGTGACTTATCGTTATACATCGATGTTAAAGTAGTATTGGTCTTCGAAGACGAACTGAAAATGAACGACGATATTTTTGGCCAGTCTTTAGTATTGGTAAGGAAATTAAGTGGCTGTTCAGAGCCCAGCTAGGAGGAGCGACTGCCGTGACCTAAATTGTGAAGAAAAAATAAGCATCCACAAAGAAATCTCAGCGCAGGGAAATGGCTGAAAGAACGCAAGTCTAAGGGAAAGCTTTTATCCCCAGAACTCTTAGACAAAGGAGTGAAAGGGTAAATAGATTTTCGGTTTCTCTCTAGCTTAAGCCACCGTGAAAGCGCGAAGAGGACACCTTTATCGCTCGCATAAACATCTTCCGAGCCGTCTTGACAAAGAAAATGTAAAATAGATCTGTGTTTTCGTTTTAGAATAGGATACATTTCTTCTTAGAAAGAGTAAAGTATCCTTAGAAAGAGTAAAGTATCCTTAGAAGCTTATCCGACACGAGTATATCAATGGAAAAATCATTTTATCGATGGCGCGCTTGTAATTTTGTGCATTGGCCGACAATTTAAAAGTAAAGCCATTACAGAATTTTATTAATGATTTTTAGAAATTATGACTAGACGTGCCTCGGTACAGGACTTAGATTACTCTCTCTCTCTCTCTCTCTCTCTCTCTCTCTCTCTCTCAAAACAGGGAATGAAGCATGCCAAATATGGTCTAAGTGTTTGATACTGTAATGCGTCACTATAAACTTTCCCTTAGAAGCAGAATGGGATCATTCGATCAGTGACCCATTTGAGCCTAGAGTAGAATCACGGGATTGCGAACTTGTGTAGGCTGAAGTAGCCAGTAAGATTTCAGAGGTATGTTAATTGCTTTGTCCCAGAGGTAAAGTTAGGTCATTCGATGATTGACAACTTCTAACCTAGATGCCAAACGCGTTAGCGATTGTGCGTGCATGCATGCGATGAGACATTCAGGTTGCTGGTAAGGACTCAAGGGCATGGGGCCAGCCTTGGACTGGCCATTATGTTTAGGGGGTGGCCGAGGACGATGCTCTCCGTAGGGTCCCCAGAAATAACGTTTTGCGTTTAGACGTCCATTGCATGTAACTTACGGATTTCTTTGTCGATAACGAACATTTTAAGATGTGCATTTGTTCGTTGTTTGCCTTTCAAATTAATGCTTCGGACGGCATTGTATTCCAGAATAAGCCAAGTAGGGTATGCTAAACTTATGTTTGGTTATATACTACGTGAGCTTTCTGGGAGTCTGGTTGGTTTCGATGTAAGAATTTATCCATTTGTGAAGGAATGCATGTTCACCAAGATAGGAGAACGAACATGCACGCGCACAAACAAATAAAATTGCATACGAGAGCACGCACATTATGTGCGTCCACAGATGGGTGTGTCCACAGATGGATGGACACACACTTATATGCATTATATATATATATATATATATATATATATATATATATATATATATATATATATATATATATATATATATACACACATACATACATACATACATACATACATACATACATACATACATACATACATACATACATACATACATACATATATAATGTATGTATGTATTTATATGTGTATATGTATGCATGTATGTATGTAGGCTATGTATGGAGACGTTGATTGCGAATGAAAGAAAAAAGGTTGAAGTTGTTGGAATGAAATGTTGAAAGGAGACAAGCAGAAAAAGTAGTAAAAAGCGTTAGTAAAGGGAAGTATCTATGTGTTTTGAGATGGTCTGGTCATGTGGAAAGAATATTGGACGATAAGTTGGCGAAAAGAGTGAATACCTAGAAGTGGTAGGAGGGAGGAGAAGAGGAAGACCTGGGGAGGCAGGATAGATGGCGTCAAATAATTAGTAGAGAGTAGGGGAGTCTATGTATTCAGGAACTGCGAGATTGCGTGCAAGGTAAGGTTGAATGGCTTAGTGTGCGTTGGTGAGGTTTGACGAGCTGCTGTCTAGTCCTCTGTGTAGGGGCATTATACGGCTAATGTTGAGCAATGTCTCTGCATAAGGATTTTTTAGGCGCTTCATCAATTAAGGTACTGTATGAAAGTTTCAATGCCATTTTTTCTTTCTGAAGTCACCCCTTGGTACAGAGGAAGCGAAAAGTCGAGGCTGTATATATTTGTATATATATATATATATATATATATATATATATATATATATATATATATATATATATATATATAATATATATATATTTATATATATATACATATACATATATATATATATATATATATATGTATAAAGAGAGAGAGAGAGAGAAACACGTTGTCTAAAAGAGATAAATTGATTCATAGATACAGAATGATAGTTAAAAGGCTTATTTATAGAACGGCAGATCATGAATGTAGAGAGAGAGAGAGATTCCCAACATGTATGCAGTGAGGACGTCAAATCGTTTAAAGGGAAACCACTCCAGTGGCAACAGCGCGCAGCCCCACCCAGCTAAGGGTGGATTTGTCGAGAACTAGAATTTATTAATAAGAGGTGTTACAAGCGCCTTTCTTTTAGTGTATATAGTGTTTTATCAGAATTTATATCAAGTACATATATGCATATATATATATATATATATATATATATATATATATATATATATATATATATTATATATATATATATATATATATATATATATATATATATATATATATATATATATATGTAAAAAAGAAAACTTATCTATGTTTGTTTACTAAACTTTACTATTTCAAAAATTTACTGCACAGAATTGCAAGCTTTTACTAACCTCAGGATTCAGGGGAGAATGCCGATACTCAAAGTTGTGGTCATATTTATGTTACTAGAACGAGGTACACTCTCTCTCTCTCTCTCTCTCTCTCTCTCTCTCTCTCTCTCTCACACAGAGTAATTTGATGAAGCCCATTTTTTTGTTTCCTCTTAACAATGTAATAATATGGTACAACGTGGTTCGAGCTTTTCTGAGGTTCTTTTGTTTGCACTGAATAAGCGGAAAGGAACCGCGTGGAATTCTGGTTAAAAATGATATATGTTACTCGTAGTCTCGCCGTATTATGTTATACAGAATTTTGTAACCAAGATTTCAAAAGTAAATAGTAATGATTTTGTTTCGTCCTGGTGAAAAAATATTTTCTTACCAATGTTTCTGCTGTGGGTACAGTGTAACATATCGTTCAAGTCTCAGATCATTCGCGAACAATAAAGATTTCCAAACATTTTCGTAGATCTTGTGAAGATAAAGGGGGAGCACTTTGATAAATACTTGGGTACAAAATATCCAAAAGTTTAGCAATGTCACGATTTTGATCATTCAGCCAAGAAATTCGTAATATCTTTCCCCTTTATCTCGCACACAATGCTGCCGCCTGCGCCATCTTCCAGAACGTTCCTTCCAGTGGTTTGGGCGACCTCTGGAAACAGGCACCGCTTGGCAACGAGGGCCGGGATAAACGTTGCAGCATCTTTCGTAGCAACAAGCCCCTTGCTCATAACAGACACGTGTTGCTTCTCTCCTCAAGGTGGATTAGATCCTTCCGATTCTTGGGTCCTACAGCCCTACTGCCATTCCTGGATTCGTGGCCGGTACACGACGGGAGGGAGCTGGCATGCGACTGGGAGCGGTCCTTCTCTCTTGGTTGCAAAGAAGCAGAAGGCATTGAAGAAGAAGATAAACTTGTGATTGTCAGTGGAATGTATCTGGCAACGCAGCATTGGTGGGCGTGGCTCTATGGAAATGTCTTTGAGGCGTCGTAAACATCGCTTTTCGGTCGAAAAAGAAAGATTTTTGGACAGTTCGGAGGAGGACATTTATATATATATTATATATATATATATATATATATATATATATATATATATATATATATATATATATATATATATATATATATATATATATATATATATATATATATATATATGTATATATGTATACATTATATATATATATATATATATATATATATATATATATATATATATATATATATATATATATATATATATATATATATATATATATATATGACAGAGTGGCTTAATATTTATTTGTAGTCCAAGTTGCAATACTTTGAATTTTTACCAGTAGTGCATCTTTTTTCAAGCTTATGGGAGCGTTTTGAGTATACCTAAAATTATATTTCAACAATCCACAACAACCACCACCTGCGGGGCTTTTAAAATGTTAAGAATATGTGGTAATCTGGAAGATAAAAAGGAAGATTCTCTGAAATAAAAAAAATCATAAGAAAACAGCTAAAGCTAAACGTATTTGCTTTTGTTTATTAAAGAAGTAAAGAACTGGTGGTGAATAGTTTTAATTTTGTTGTTGGTAGCACATGAAAGCAGTTCTAATATTTTTGTTTGTTTCTGTTTTACCTTCACCGCTTACATTTGAATTCGCTGAGATGGTGGTGGTTGGGTAAGTTACTGGTTAAGGCTGTGGTAACCATGAAATAATGAAGTTGATTTAAATGTCTCACTAATGAAAATTCCTGTAACTCTTCACTCGAAAAGATATCAGAATAATTAACAGTTCAAATTACCTATCAGATGTGTAGAAACCTGTTTGGTTGAGGTATGCCATTTGATAAACAATAACGGGGTGCAGTATATTCTCAGACTGCTGGAATGTTGCAATCGCAAGCTATACTGTATACCGGTATAGTTTAGGGTTTAATCTTGAGATTAGTGCACTTATCGAAGCACTAATTTCCCTCCCCAGGGAAAGGAAAAAAAAAAACTTTAAAACAAGTTTCCTAGAAAAAATGTTACCATCAACAAAGCTCGCTTTCAGCAAACGCTGAATTTCATCCCGACCGATTTGTAGACACAAATTACGAAAGTGTTTTGCATGGCTCTGGTTGAAGAAATAAAGACTTCCTATTCAGTCAGTTACCGAGGAAAGAAGAAGACGAGAAATGTATCCTTTATAAGGGTTCTTCGCCCGTTCATCGATGCCACCGTCGCCATTGTCAGGATTCACAGGAAGTGGGCGTCGTTCTTGTTTTCGATTGTCCCGAATGGGGCATTTTAATAAGGACGTCCCTTATTAGTTATCTGGTGGTAAGTGACTTTTAGGATCCAGTTGCTAAGGTCTCTTTCGGCCGACGAGACCAAACAAGACGTCAAGTGGCGTGCTGCGGGTGAGCCCAAGGTTTCCGAATGGGCTATGAACAAAATCTGGCAGCTATTGCAACATCTTGCTGTATTTGCAAAATCATTCTTCAAGGGCATTATTTTCAGGGAAAGGAAAAGAGGCAATTTTCATGTCTTCCGTTTATTCAGAGATTGCAATTTAATATTTTATATTATGTTTAACTAGCTTCTGCATGGTTTGAAGTTTCAAGTGTAAACAATTATTTGTCGTGTGAAGATTAGGACAAGACGATTAAAGGAAGGCTATGCCTCTCTCTCTCTCTCTCTCTCTCTCTCTCTCTCTCTCTCTCTCTCTCTCTCTCTCAAATTGGAACCCCTACACATAAATAACTGCTGTTTTGGACACTACACTCCCAGAGCCTCCCAAGTAGATCACGTGGAACAGCTGCTGCTCCTGCCTCGATGTTAAACAGCAGCTGTTCCTTCGTTGTGACAGTTTGCCCATTTTTACTCGAAAGTTTCACTGCCTAAGTTTCTCTTCGAGTCCATACGCGAAAGATTCCTCGTATAGGAGAGGAAAAAAATCCTGAGAGGAAGCCGAAGTTTCTGAATATGGAAGACACTGGGTTGGTAACTTCTCCCATCTCGCCTACAGAGACTGGTTTTGCATCCACAATAGGTTCTTTGCCAAAAAATTTATTGAACAGTTTGGAACTCATGCAAGACAAGTCTTGAGTCATAACCATTTTTTGTTTATTTCTTCATTATTGTGTCGATTAAGACTAAATTATTGATAAGTTTTCGATCTTGGAACTAATTCCTGATTTTGAGCCAAATTAGGTTTCTTTCTTTTTCCTTGTTCCCAAAAGTCACTTGAAAAAGATTTTTCAGACCCCGAGTGAATGCTAATACACACACACACACACACACACACACACACACACACACACACACACACACACACATATATATATATATATATATATATATATATATATATATATATATATATATATATATATATATATGTTTATATATATAAACATATATATAAAGGTGATGGTGTCAGGTATTAGCCTTTCATTTTCTAACAAGTCAAGTGGTTGATAGTCCTATGCCCTCCCAACTCTGGTTACGACCACCACACTCGTCAAACTACTAGGCACATAATTCACGTCTGGGTCAAGCGAGGCGCGAAGAGTTAAATTTAACCCAGCATAGCCATTCGGTCGTTCTCACCCAGGAGTTAAACCTGGAACTTTTCACTTGGTAGGTAGACGAAAATGCTACCGACCTCAGTACGAGGTTTATATGTATATATATATATATATATATATATATATATATATATATATATATATATATATATATATATATATATATTATATATATATATATATATTACGTGTATGTGTATATATATATATATATATTATATATATATATATTATATATATATATATTTATATATATATATATATATATATATATATATATATACATGTCTGTGTAGTGTGTGTGCGTGTATACCATGGCATTAGCTACAATGAATAAAAAGGAACAATCAGTTGAGAGGCTGATCGTGTTCAAGTGCTACCGGGGAAAAGAACCCTGTGTTTTATCAGCCGAAATTATTTGCTGCTTATATTTATGAACAATCTAACTAAATAACTAGAATTTTGCTTCTGGTATGAGGCAACCTAACTTAGAACTTCCAGTGAAGAGGGCTCCGTTGTAACAACACTTTTTTCTTTCCAAAAATATTGGTGTTTGACGTCTCCCATTATTTGCATGTATGTTGGTCGTTTTGTTTCCACAGTCTTGATTTTTATCAGAATTAGCAATTTTCTACCTTACTCGTTTCTTCTGATGGATTACGCAACTCATC
Source organism: Macrobrachium rosenbergii (assembly GCF_040412425.1). NCBI lineage: Eukaryota > Metazoa > Arthropoda > Malacostraca > Decapoda > Palaemonidae > Macrobrachium > Macrobrachium rosenbergii. The sequence continues at coordinate 30,846,352 of NC_089795.1, forward strand.
TTTACACATCAAGGTCCAGTTTTTATAGTTCTCTTTGCATGTTTTAAATTCAAGCTCACTTTACCAGTTCCCTCAGATTACATCTTTTAAACCTATACCACTTTTACACAATTCACGGTTCTACTTTCGTTATTATTTACTGCTTCTTGTATACTGCTTAGAGCAAAATTTGCATAATATTCAGAATAAGCCTTGATAAGCCTTTTTAACTTTCCACACCCTTCACAGTCTTCTATAGTTTTAAAATGCCTTTTACAGAGCTGTTTTGTTGTCAGGTATAGGCTTCATTTTTTTTCGAAGGAGAATCATAATGCACGTATATCTCTTGAAGCAAACTTTTCCCCTCGGAATGTGCTAATCTTAATAATAATTATTATTTTAAACTACAAGATCATACCAAATACTTGTTAACGTGGCTTTCTTAAAATCTTCCTATTTTAACTTTGATTCGTCGTTTTCTCTTCATGATCTAGTATTCGTCGTTTCCTTATTTTTATTTTATCTTTTTCCGTTCTTAATCTTTACCTGTTCAGATTTTTTCTGCGTATGGTAATAATCTTTTGTAAACTTTCTGCAATTTTCCTGCAATTTATTGCTTTCCAATTTTCTTTATATTTACCCGTTCGCATCGTTCATTATTTATTCATACATTTCTTCAATGTTAAACTATGAGTTACCATGCAAATTTTCCGAATCTTGGCCCTTAAATCTCCACAGTTATCCTTCTCTCTCTCTCTCTCTCTCTCTCTCTCTCTCTCTCTCTCTCTCTCTCTCTTGTTTCATTTATATTTAATTTATGTTGTTTTAATATATTAATGTATTTAATTTATGTTGATACTATGTATAATATATATATATATATATATATATATATATATATATATATATATATATATATATATATATATATATATATATATATATATATGTGTGTGTGTGTGTGTGTGTGAGAAAAAGAGAGAGAGAGAGAATATAGCAAATTTATTACAATAATCACTGATTGCCAGTGGACTATAAGTGTCATGTAGATTTAAAGCAATCTCCCTGACAACATTATCATTAATCACGTTTACAGACCGGCCAATCTCTCTCTCTCTCTCTCTCTCTCTCTCTCTCTCTCTCTCTCTCTCTCTTCTCTCTTAATGTATTTAATTTATGTTGATACTGTTTCCTTATATATTTCATATGTTGTTACTCATGTATAATATAAATATATATAATATATATATATATATATATATATATATATATATATATATATATATATATATATATATATATATATATATATATATATATATATATATATATATATATATGTATATATATATATCACATACATACATACATACATACATACATACATGTTGGTACATACATAATATAATATATATACATACATACATACATACATACATACATACATACATATATAGATATATATATACATATTATATATATATATATATATATATATATATATATATATATATATATATATATATTAATGTGTGTGTGTGTGTATGTGTGAAAGAGAGAGAGAGAGAAAATAACAAATGTATGACAATAATTATACATATACATAGACATAGAAACATGACTCATTGTAATGAGAAAATTTAAGGTAAGGTTTTTGCTTCCATCTTGTTTTTATATGACAGTAATCCCGTAAAATCAATTACAGGAAAATATATAAATTTCAAAATTCAAACAGCTCACCTGTCACCTCGATTTCGCAGGGAGAAGTAAAATAGATAACTTACTATTTTTATTAATAGCATGATTACGTATTTTAAAAAAACCACAGAGGCAATTAACTAGCCATGCAGGGATACGCCGATTAAAATCCCAACGTATGGAAGATGAAAAAAAATATAGCGAATACGAAAGAAAACTAAAAATCAATAACGGAAGGAAATAAGTGAACATTAAAGACAAGAATAAACGTACAGTTTTTAAAAACGAATCAAATTATGAGGGCAAAGGAACTAACTCGGGCCCATCCTCCTCGAGTCTTATGTGAAGAAGGTGGAAAAGCAGTCGATGTTACCGGGCTTACGTCACCTTCGGAGCTTTGGTCTCCTGTGTAAACAAACAAATCAGAGTTGTTGACTAGTCGAGAGAGAGAGCTACGAGAGCTTTAGAGAGAGAGAGAGATTGATATGAATGGTTCTTAGAATGAATCATGTTAGAGAGAAATTAAATGGTTCTTACTAATGAATCATGTTATTGTTTATACGTCATTTATAGATCTATATATTATGTATGTATCTATCCATTTATACATACATATATATATATATATGTATATATATACATATTAAATATATACATCTGTATATATATAGTATATATATATACACATATATATGTGTGTGTGTGTGTGTGTTTAATGATAATATATATCTCACCATATACGAGATTACCCCCGCGCGGTTTTAATTCTCCAGCATCACATCAATCATGAAAATGATATGAAATCAATATCGTAAATGAGAATCTCTGTTTAATGAATATTCTGATCATTAGTTGTTGATGGTACGCGTCAGCTTCAGGCCCGGCATCCCTGGCCTAATTGTTGAGCTTTGGATTAATCGCTATTGCTTTTTTTTTTTTTTTTTTTTCTAACTTGGTTGTCCTTTAGTGAAAATGTCGGATAGTATGTCACAATGTACTTTGCCGTGTCAGTTGTACAGAGTCGATTGCAGATCATTATTGCTATTATTAGGAAGATTGTATTTAAATGATCCATTCTTGATGCCTGTGAGCGTGTCATAGACTGGAAAGTAAAAATATAACGCTGTATATAAAAATTAAGGAAATAACCCAACAACACGGAAATAAATTGCTTCAGACTTAAAAACTTAACCAATTAAAATGAAGATTATATATACGAGAATGCAACTTACTGTAGATGGACAGCATGATAAAATCCAAGAAGCAATATTATTATTGTAGTAATAGTATTAACTGTGCGAAAGCTAGTAGAGCACAAGACAAATGGTCTGTTGAATTTTCTTTTAGAAGTATTAGGGATGCTAGTATTTGTAAACCAAACAAGAGTTGAATGAGCGTTTTTATTTTCAAACATAGGTTATATTCCATTTACATATTCATCAGAATTATATAACAAAAACATATCTCGACACAGAAGAATGCAGTCGTTTTGAATTACAATGTAAAAGAGTGAAAAAATGGATAGGGAAAAAGAATGAGCCTGGCCACTGCTTATGTTACTGCTGTTACGTCTACTATTGTCTCGGCTGATGCTGTAATTATAATAATATAAATTCTGTTTGCGTTTCTGTGGCTTCAAAGGTTTTGTAATATTTTTCGTGCTGCTGTAGTCGTTCGCTCTTAAGAATTACACGGATCTCAAACAAACTTTGCAGGCCATCTTCATAATTTATGTATTTATATTAGTTTAACTGTTAGTAATTTCTAGATAACCATTGACACCTAGATCCAAATTGTTTTCTCTCTCTCTCTGTGTGAAGTGTTCTTAGTTTTAGTTAATTTTTTATGAATGTCAGATGTCACAGGTACGGGATTTAGAGGCCCACTGAGGTTAGGTCAGGTTGACGAAGACTTCTTGATGCAATACCCTAATGATGACCAAAGACATGGACGAGAATCCTTCTGGCATGCGCGCGCAGACAGCCTCCCCAAGGCGAGCGTCCGTCGGGTCCTTCTGCAACATCCTAAAGGTCAATATTGGTATGCAAAGTGTGTTCTCCGCCAGCGTGGCCCTTAGATCTTCGCCTCTAGCGCGCAGTAACCTCGTCAAGAGAATCGAAGCAAATTGCATAGCACGGGAGATTCGTCTGATGAAGAGTTATTTGTTTCTCCGGTTAACCCAGCTTTGCGAAGCTGCCCGGAGTGCACGGCACTTTTTTCATTTTTTTTTTTATGGAAAGTTTCGTGCGTTTTAAAATTTCATCCTGTATGGAAGTACAGATTCTAGCTTTTTTTTCTCCTTTTTTTGCTAGAAGTTATGCATGTTTTAAAATGCCATCCAGTAAGGAAGTATAATTTCTAAACGTTTTTATTTTATTTTATGTTATATTCTTTTTAAAAAATCATCTCAGCTATTTTTCAATAAACATATAAGATGCAAGGGCCAATAGAACGGTCAGCCAAATTCCATTTAGCCATCACAACCTCCATGGAAAAATAAGGGGAAAATGTGTGAGGCCCAACCCCCAAGAAATAGATTTTTTCCCTTTTTCCGAGTTTGGAAGCCTTGTTGCAAGGTCCTCAAACGCGTAAGCCCATGTTCATGTATAAGTTTGGCTTTTGAAAATTCAAAGCTTTACAGGTGGCCTTCTAAGAATTTTCGTAATTTTTGGGGACGTTGATTTTATACGGGCACCAGACTGAATGACAAGTAGGTTGACTACACTTCCGAACTTTTGAAACCCTGTCATAAAAGTTGAAAAACAAAAAATACACCTCTAGGCTGTAAGATATAATAAAAGGATGGAAAAAGATCGAATCTTTACTCAAAAACACATTACTACAAACGAACAGATATATATATATATATATATATATATATATATATATATATATATATATATATATATATATATATTTATATATATATATATATATATATATAAATATATATATTATATATATATAATATATATAATATATATATATATTGCCTATATCTATGAACATATAAATAAAGCATATGCATATATCTATCTATCTATCTATCTATATATATATATATATATATATATATATATATATATATATATATATATATATATATATATATATATATATGTTAAGGAATTTGGACTCTTCCTCTCAAGAATTATATTATAGAAGATGAACAGGATTTGAGAATTCCGAAAATAGACGGAACAGACAAATACTACTCCGAGATAAGAGAAGATCAGATACCCAGGGTTTATGGGGAGTCTGGATTGTATGACCACCGAACACTACAAACAGTCGAGGAAGGAACTTGAGAGGCGCCAAGGATTAAGAAGCCACCGGCTAGGATAAAGACAGAGAGAGAGAGAGAGAGAGAGAGAGAGAGAGAGAGAGAGAGGTGGGGGTGGGGGGGAAACTTGTCAATTGTTTCATCCCAGTATAGGTGAGGATTACCTCGTCGAGGCCTTCCGTTTTATGATGGTGCATATTTTGATAGAACACATGTTTGATTTTTTCTTCCGTCTTCTCTTTCACTCGCTCTTTGTATTCCAACTACAGTCCACAATACTTAACTAACAGCAAGGTACATAATTCACTGTGCCTATATCATCCCTTTTCTCATGTGTATGGATCGAACGCTGGCCTCTCTGTTTCTGAACTGAACGCGTTGCTGACTCACACTACGAAGCCGGGAGACGATGATGAAAAAAGGATTAATATGATAAGGTCTGGATAGGAAGCAGCGAAGACGAAGACACGGCAGAAGAGAGAGAGAGAGAGAGAGATCAAAGTTTATGTGCCGTAAATAAATAAAATGGCGAACCTTTTGTTGTCGGCTTCAGACATGACAAGGCGAATCGGGCTATTTAGGTACCTGCAGTACATATCAGACACGATGTTTGTTGCCTTTTGTTATGTGTATTTCTGATCGAAGGTAAATGAAATAGCTAAAGATTTTACAATTCTCTAACTGTCTTTCTGAGTTAATTATACTCTTATGAAGGGCACTTTCTTTAATAAAAAGTCTTGAAATTGATTTAGTGTGGAAGTGAAGAAATCATTATAAATAGGAGTTTTAAAAAAGTGTTATCAGGTATAAAAGTATAAGAAAAGGAGGAAACAGTTGACGTAGGTATTAATTTTTGTAACACATCTTGAAAGTCGACAGAAGAATAAAATATGGTTATTAGTAAAATATTCAAAATTAAATGAAAAAAAGAAAACGCAGAATTTTTTGACTGAAAAAGAAAATATGATAAACCTTACTAAAACCGCTGAGATCAGGAGAAATAAATGGGTACTGGGAGAAATTTATTCCGGGAAACAGAAAATAACAATATAAACATAAGGCGAAAAAATAAAAAATAAGAACGGCAGTCTTCGATATTTCAGTTACCTCCTGTATTATAAATAGCTGCAAACCATTGTGGTTAGTGAAAACAAAAGTGTCCTTATCGTGCAAACTCAGGGAACCTGTTTGGCCACTGCCTTTTTTTTTTTTTTTGGGGCGGGTTGGGCGTGGGAGCTTTGTGGCGTGGTTGCCATGCGTACACTTACGACGCAAAAGGAAAAAAACTGAAATGGGACGAGGGAAAGAACCAGAAAATAAATGAGTAAATGTAAATGAAAAGGTGAATGAAACCCCACTTGGTAAATAAGCATGCATATGAAAGACGTCTTTTTTAGAGGGTTAGCAAAACTAGTTGATTGATATGATATAGCATGCGTGTGTGTACATAGATACGTGTGTGTGTGCATATATGGCGTATGTAACCAAAACACACACACCACCATGTTACCATGTTACTGCTTTTATCTATCTCTATATCTCTGCTATATATATATATATATATATATATATATATATATATATATATATATATATATATATATATATATATATATATAATATATATATAGAGAGAAGAGGGAGAGAGAGAGATAGAGAGAGAGAGAGAGAGAGAGAGAGAGAGAGAGAGAGAGAGAGAGATAAAAGCAGTAAAATAGTGGTGGTGTTAAGGAATGATCTTTTTAGAGGAAAATCCAAAAATGTTAAAACAATTATTATTATTATTATTATTATTATTATTATTATTATTATTATTATTATTATTATTATTTTCAGAATTGTGCCAGCTTGCAAAAACATTAAAACAGAGAGAATAATGAACAGAAAAATGAACGAATGCAAGTTAATAAATGGATGAACACGCCCATAAAAAGCAATAAATGTAAAGAATATTGTGAATGGTGTTCAAGGTAAAATTGCATTTAAGAAATATTGCTGTCAAGTGGCCTCTGCGGTGACGTTTCATCTATATTCAAGGAAAGTAAAAGCGTTGCTAGTCTGTAATGTCGGTTGGCTAAGAGGAAATTATTGCTTGGCCATTCTGTTTGCTTTCAGGCACAGAGAGAGAGAGAGAGACTAAATAAAGGAGTAACGAAGGAGAGGCATGAAAGGGATGTTGCAAGAGAGAACGAAGAGCGGGAGTGTAAAAAAGGCTTCAGGGAAATAAGTGAACAGATAGTCACACACAGGTAGTTCAGAAGGGGGGAAAGAGCTATGCAGATAAATAGCAAGCTGCAAGATAGACAAAGACAAGGAAAAAGGAAGGCGAGTCAGATGTAAGTTGAGAAAGAGGGCGATGGGGAATTGGAGGCCCTTGGGAGGCTTTGCGCATTGAAATGATTTCCTTGCAATTTGACCTGAAATCTTTTTTTTTTTCAGTTATAGATTGAAGAATACGTTGTAAGATCTCCTCCAGAAATTGTCATGACGTTTTCTCTCTCTCTCTCTCTCTCTCTCTCTCTCTCTCTCTCTCTCCGCCTTCAGCCGACCGCTCACCGCCAGTTTACAACCAGTCTCATCAACTCTGGGAGACAAAACTTGAGTTTAGGTGCATGTGTACTCACACTTTTGGCCGCTTACCGACTATTGGTGTAACCATTTTGTAATCTCTCTCTCTCTCTCTCTCTCTCTCTCTCTCTCTATTTTTCTATTGAAGTTAATTTACAATAATGCTAGCTTACAGTTTACACTAATGTCTAACTTTACCGGTGACATTAGAATTAATGATTATCTAAAATTATCATCCTCGTACCAAAATTAGGTCGGCTGAATAACAATCGGGCGCCAGACTTGGCATTGGATACGGTCGATGACGTCACCCTGTCATTAGCGCAGTGCTTAATTACCAAAGAACTAATAACCTATTATCCTAATAAAAACAAAGGTTTTAAGGCGATAATATATAACTCGAATTATTTACTAGAGGTTTGGTAGGGATTGCAGGAAGGGATGCGAGACCAGAGAGATTTCCCGGATAAAAAAAGAAAACGAAAGAACTGGGTTAAAACAAAATGAGAATATAACATGAATAAAATTTTAAGAACAGGAAACATATATCGCCAAAGATTCTTGGCTTTTAGTAGGGCTGATACGAAGGGGGCAGTGTCAGAGCTTTGGCAAGGACCATGTATCCAAAGAGGGAACGGAATTATCAATTGACTGAAGAAAATAGCTGTGGCATTATAAAGTTGGGGTGATAACATTTGCGATGTATCGCTGGGTTTAGTGTGGTTGGTAGGAAATGACGACATAATTAATTTAGAGAAAAAATAAAAACAAAGAAAAGAACTGTCAGTTTAGGAGTCAGATAATATTATAAGTTAGCTTTTCATGCTTGGCTTTTGGTAGGGGGTTAGTAGTGAACAACATTTATATTTAATTTGAAAATAATATAGAAAGACAAATTGAAAGACAGGAAATGTAAGTGAGCGGTTTGAGAATGACTTTTACTGTTAAATCACGAAAGAAATCTGAAAAATGGTTTAAGTAATAATAGAATAAAATAGTAATATATAACTGACTTTTGACATAAGGTTAGTAGGAATATAAGGATATAAGGGTTTGGTTGAAAATAATGCAATATAATAAAAAAGAAAATAAACAGAAATTTCTCTGTACTGAATCCCCTTTGGCAGATGGCGTCACGGAGGGAAAGGCGAGGTGACGCCAAAGTATTGAAGTCTGCATCGAATTAGCAAGGGGGAATAAAGGAGAAGTCTTGAGAAAATCAGAATGCATTATACCGTATATAGGCTAATTGGCTTTTGGTGGGAGGTCTTGGTGGGAGACAGAGACAATAGAGGACAGTAAGACGCCGCTGTCAATTCTAGGTAAAAAAAAAAAAAAAAAACACTAGTGCTAATTCCGAGCGAAGCTATGAAAGCAAACTGGGCAGAAGGAGGAAGTAGAAGAAATTCAAAGATTATTATTAACTGTTCCAAAGAATGTGTCACCAATCGAGATTTCGGAAGACTGTTGGTATGAAAAGTGATGACGTGGCGGCTGTTACGAAGTTGTATTGTTCTTGCGTACGGACTACTCTGCCCAAACTTGCATGTCATTTCCCTTGTTGTTAACAATGGAACAGTCCGTCAAACAGTATTAACGAATGTTGATGTTTTTTGGTTTAAGAGGTCCACTGTACAGTAATCTCATATGAGAGCGACATGCAACCTTTCCTTAATATCTCCTTATTTTTCAAATACTACGTCAATATATATATTTTTTTATCCAAATCCGCTTGTAGTTTTGTTTAGCATTTTGCTGCATTTTTCTTTCGTTCGCTTCAGTTGGTTTGGGTTTTCCCATATAAGCATACTATCCTCTGGAAGCTCTCTCAGCAAGTTGATAGCCATTGTTTCTTGTGTACAGTATGACCGTATACGTATTTTTATTCTTACTGATAAGGATTTTAGATGTAGACCATAAAAATAGTTTCTCTGGTCTTTCACGAAGCTTCACCAGCGACTGACAGGTAAGAGGACAACCTTTGTTACATGTTGGTTCCTCTTCTCTTATCGGAGAATTCCTGACGTATCTCTTGCGACGGACAGTAGCTTATAAAAGTTGCTTGTAGTCATTTAAGACAATCCTGTCGCGACCCTGAAGTCCCTTGAGTGAACAGTGTGTGGTTTTCTGTTGTACGTATGTATTATAAATTAGCATCAAGTACAATGTATACGTTTGGTTTGTAATAAAATTCAAGATAACATGTGCAACCAACCAGAATTTGTTCATAAGTTTGACTAATTCATACCATTCTTCGTTCGTAATGAATGTAAACGTAAATTGTTTAATGGTTAAGTACATTTTTAAATTATCCACAATTAAATAAATATGAAAGCAAACTGCACACTGTCATCATCTTTGTAAATCATTCACAAATTACAAACAAGTACAATTTCAATTTGTAATAGTTTTAGAGATATTTCATGTTTGTTGTCAGTGGAAACTTATTAATTGTTCATTCACAAGCTATGGACAAGGATGTACTTGTATGTAATATATATAAAGGAAAATGATCAACTAGTTTGTTATTTATGTAAATGCTAATTGTAAGCTGGAGCGAAACCACTACTTGTGTGTTTAAATGTAAAGGTGATTAGTATAATATCTTAATATATGTTTGTTGATTTTTTAAATTTATTTGTTTAAGTTAAATTTAAGAGAAAGCATTTTCTACCTGATACAGCTGTTTGATTTTATTTCACTAGTAAAAAAAAAAAGTAGTATATCGCTACTTTACCGTCACTACTTGGAATTTCTCGTGGAATCTACATACTAGGGAAATAATAATAATAATAGTAGTAATAGTAATAATAATAATAATAAAATAATAATAATAATAATCAAACAAAAACTTCTTTCAGTTTTCTTTTGAAGATGGGAAGAGAAACTCGCAAGATTCCTGTGTATAACTTGTTTACTTGTAAATATTTACCTATTACTTAAATCTCGAGTACTTTCAGGTCCTAACTGTGACCCTTTTTCAAGAGATGTGAAGGTGGTCAGGCTGGTTCAAGGCCCAGCAATCTTCTGGAACTTCTTTTCCCAGTGCTGTCATTTATATGTTGGCTGTCCTGGTTTCCATTATCTTGAGAGTTGTTAATCCCCTCCTGTCGGTCTGATATCCTGATCTGATGGTCAGTGGCATTAACCCTTGTGGTATGAGTGGTCACCATCGGTCTGTTGGGCAGGAGATCTAACCTCCAGGTCAGAAGGGTCGATCTTAGCTTCTTTTAATATTAAAGCTCGGCTTATGGGACCTTCTGAGGTAAATCCTTTGTTTCCTTCTATCACTTTAATCTCTCTGATGAGTGCCCCTTCCACTGCCCTTCTATGACTGATGTTATTGCTTTTGTATATAAGCCTACTGTTTTTAAAATCCATCCTGTGGTCCTTTTCCCAACAATGCCTAGCTATAGCACTCCCCTGTGAGTTGAGCTGTACTACCCTTCTGTGTTCTTGGATTCTAATCCTTATTCCCCTACCTGTTTCACCCACATATTTGTCTCCACAATAGTTGCAATTAATTACGTATACTACCCCCTATATCATCTGCATTACTGTCTTCCCCTTCCAATTTATTTTTAAATACTTTGTTTTTTACGGTGTTGTCAAATGTATACACAAATTTATATTTAATTTCATTCATTTTCGTTGTAATTTGTTTCATTTTAGGCATATAAGGGTGGGTTTCTCTTTCAATAATAATAATAATAATAATAATAATAATAATAATAATAATAATAATAATAATAACGCAACGTGTAATTGAATAATTATTCCGTTAATAATTAAGGCTTTTATAAGATCTGTTTAGGATATAATTAAAATGGGGAACACCGGAAAACACAAGCCAGAAAGTAAACGAGTTCGGCCACCGGAAAAAGAAAGAAAGAAAGAAAAAAGAATTTGAGGCCGAATCGAGAGTAGCCAAGATCTTCAGACTACCCGAAGGCAGGAAGGCGAGAGGTCATGAGGTGGCCGAAGTCACGGGGAATAGGGACACGGTGAAGAGGTGGCACCACAATCAGAAGGTGCAACCGGTGGATGCCAGGAGAGAGAGAGAGAGAGAGAGAGAGAGAGAGAGAGAGAGAGAGAGAGAGAGAGAGAGAGCCGAAGGGACAGGGAACGGTGCCGGTGGCACTAGAGGGTACCCAGTGTCGATGACTGTGCTATAAAAGGAACTGGCACAGTGTCTGTGGCGGTACTTGGTGTCCTTAGGGGATCTTTGGTGAGGAGGGGGTGATAGAGGGTGGAGAGGTGGTGTGTTGTTTTTTTTTTGGGGGGAGGGTTCTTTGCGGGGGAGGAGGAGAAAGTGGAGGAAATCTGAGGGCAGACGGCTTTCGAAGAAGACTCTGATGAGGGAATGGGGCAATTTGCCATCCTTTGGTTGGTATCCTGTCTCTTGTCATCGGGCGTTGTACCGTGTCTGTTTTAACCGTGTTGCTACAAAGCCCGAGTCAGTTAGTGGGACAAGCCCACAATGATCTCGTTTTGGGGAATCCCGAGTTTTTTTCTTTTTCTCTTTTAGATACTTTTATTTGGCAGTTTGCTCCATGTCGCAATACAATAGTATATTTAACGAGACACTCCACCTAAAATTGTTGATTTTTGCTTTGATTCATTGGTTTACATATTATATTTCACTTCCCCTGTTGGTATTTTATTCACTGTTCCTTTAATGATTTCAGCCAGAAATATTGGAGAGCTCCAATGTCTCTATATGTGAATCCATTAATGTTAATGAATTAGGTCTCTCTAATTGAGCAACATTTTCGTAATTCTTACATTTCACTTGTCTCATTGGTAAATGGTCCGTTTTCGTACGATGAAATACAGGTGCAGAATTGGAAGGGTACCAGTCCCTCTCTATACTGGGTCATTTTATGAAATATGTAATTTCTTCTTATGAATCTTAAACGTGGTCCAGAAAAACAAACCCAGATCCGATTTAGTAATAAGGGTTGAAAAAGGCCTGCTGATTAAAAAATTCGTGTATGAGGCAGAGGGAGAAATTGGAGTCATGGACGACACTCCACTTTACTGAAAAGCCCGATTTAATATGATCTTTCTGTGAGGAATCCAGGAGGAAGGAGAGGAATGTAGGTTTAGTGTCTGTCTTCATCTGGCAGGACTTAACAGGGATTTCCGAAGCTCACCAGAATCTCCGAAGCTCCGGAAATACAATTGACCAGCAGTGGGTAACGCAGTATTAAAGGATGTTACTTGGGCTCTCTTAACATAAGCCTTCAGCTGAAGGGTACTTAGAGCTTATCCCTAGGGTATGGTCAGTGCATTGTCTCTAATCCGTACTGTCGTGTAGTTTACTCTATCCAGTGTTATAGGTTCTCTTGTAAAGTAGGAAAACCTTGATTCTGAACCAGTGGCGATGATGAAGGGGAAAAGGGATTAGCGATAAAGCATTTGCTGTGATAGAAAGGGAGACTTTAGTTTTGTGGTATTTGTGGTGATAAAGGCGGGAAGAGATGCACTGCATTTGCAGTTTAATAGGGGGAAAGCATATTCAATAATAGAGGAGGAGAAGTTCAATTCTGAAGCCATTTCAATAAATAAAGGAAGAAAAACGCTCATTTCAGAACACTTGAGAACGTCGAGGAATAACAGGCTTATATCGAGTAGAATCTATTTTTTATCACTCCAAACGATTGAGGAAAATCTGTACTAATTCTAAGACACTTCAGTCGGTGGAAAAGTCTGTAGGTGATTAAAGAGAAAGGTTTGTTTGTGTATGTATCATTTTTTATCATGAGAAAAGTAGCGCTCTTTTTCAGATGACCAAGAGCAAAATAGGTCGTCTCTGAAGCAATTAAAATAACAAAGACTGAATTAGCGCAGTTTGCTTGAGTTGACTGAATGGGGAAGAAGCTAACTTTTGAGAGGCTGACTGAGAAAACAAGCACACGTTTTTACTCTGGATGACTCTTCTTGTGAACTGGTTGCCAAGCAAGCTATAGTAGTTTCCAAGGGGAAGTAAAAGATGTCTGTAGGTCTTTAAATATACGGTTATATCATGAACCTCCTTGAATGCAGGTTTTAATGAGGAAGTTAATAATTCTCATAATTTGTTAATAATAATAATAATAATAATAATAATAATATTAGTATTATTATTATTATTATTATTATTATTATTAATTATTATTATTATTATTATTATTATTATTATAATTAAGAAGGATGTAGACCCCTCTCTTAAACATATCTTGTTAAATAGTATGTCTGCAACATTAGAGTTGATTTTATGTTGAGTCTTGGAATGTTATTATTATTATTTTTTTATTATGGTTGTTGTTGTTGCTGACGTAATGATAAAAGCAGAAATATTTTTTATTAATTTGCAGATTGGTAATAATATTTTCTAGCTTATGTGACACAAGTGCCTTGTGTTTCGTATTAGTCTGAATCTCTCTCTCTCTCTCTCTCTCTCTCTCTCTCTCTCTCTCTCTCTCTCTCTCTCTCTCTCTCTCTCTCTCTCTCTCTCACATTTTGAATATAGGAAATTGGAGCGTTTCGTTTTCTTGATTAAATCCGTGTTTGAGAATGTTGCCAAACAAAGGAAAGAAAAATGAAGAAATATTTTAATTTAAAGCGCTCCTCTTAACCGACAAGAGCTTGGTTAGAGAAATTTGTTCTACCTCTACACTTTATTCCAGATTACAGTTAATTTAAAAGTAAACATTTTAAAACTACTGCTTTTCACGAAATTTGAAAGGAAGGTACCGTTGAGGTTGGTGATTATTTTACCCATATGGCTGATTCTGACGTATTTCTCAAGGGAGTAATATCACTGTTACTGAAGGAACTTGCTGGTTAGGCACTTCAAGAGTTAGTAAATAATTTCTCGCAACATTTTCGAACTTGGCCTATTTTTCAAGGTCACTGGTCAGTTTAAAACGAACATTTTAAATGTTTATGTACCAGAAACTTTACAAGTGTCTCAGGTCTTTAGGACCTTTGGTTGGAAGAGTAGTAATTAAGTTCTGATGGAGCACCGGCATCTTTGAAAGGAATGGTGCTTCAACCCCTCAAATTTGCCATTAGCCGTTGCTCATTATGTCCTCCAAAGCCCTGTTTTTCTTGCATTTAACTCTGTTACATATTGTAATTATGTAACTTTTATATATCCGAAGTCCGATGAGACTATGCGACCGAAGTTACCCAAAATTTGGGAAGCACTGATTAGGATCGAAGGTGTGTTATTACGGGAGATTTGTTTAAAAAGCATCACCCACGGACATCAACGGTACATTTTTTGGAGATTTAATCTGAATGATTGATTTTATAGTTTGCAGACCTTTTGTCAGTCTGTTTAACCTAGTATGTAATTATTTGAGGATGTATATCATGAATCCTTCAAACTGCTTGCTTTTATAAGTTAAGTTTGTCATCATATAAAAAATCTATTAACAAAACGTTTCTGGCAGTAACCGAGACTAACTTGGCTAGTAGTGCCCGTCTCGGACTCTTTGGAAAGAGAGAAAAGAATATGGAGCAGCATTTTTTTAAAGTGCAAAAACAATAAGTGAATTCCTTGGCCACCACGTCATTTTGGCGACAACCTCTTGGCACCTTTGCCAGGGCACCGCGCCAGTAGTAATGGGTGTTGTGCGGGGAAGAAGGGACGAGGGGAAACGAGGGGAAAGCCAGACCTTAAGGTCGAGGCAGTTTTTTCCTCCCCGCAGACTGACGAAGTCATAGACGGCTGAAAGGTCGTGACAAAATTCTGATATGATTTTTATTTACTTTAATTTCCTTCACGAGTCTCTCTCTCTCTCTCTCTCTCTCTCTCTCTCTCTCTCTCTCTCTCTCTCTCACTCTCTCTCTCTTTCTCAAGCAACGAAAGACGTTAAAAGCGAACGTGCTTCCTCTGCAATTCATTTCTAGGAATATACCTTCAAGATCTCCATCATTATGGAATTTTTGTGCTCCGTTTACATCATGGGTGCATAATCAGGGACGCGTGCCAAAACTGGACCATTTTGCTTCTACATAATGTCTGTTTCTATACCCCAGTCTTATATTGGCATGGATCTGTTACATAATTGCATAAATTTTCTTCATCCTCTGTTTTAATTTAATAGTTTTATGTATATATATGTGTGTATATATATACATACATTATATATATGAGAGAGCGATAGGAAAGTGATTGGTTACGTCTTGAAGCAAATTTAGTGCTTAGATTTCTTACACACACGCACACACACACACATATATATTCATATATATGTATGTATGTATATGTATGTATATATATATATATATATATATATATATATATATATATATATATATATATATATATATATATATATATATATACACACACATACATACATACATACATACATACAGTATATATGTGTGTGTATTTGTGTGTTATGCGTATGTTGTGAGAGAAAATTGTTTTGAAATAAAATTCCTTCAAAGAAAAAACGTTTTTGTCCTTTTAATTCAGCATACAACGATATTCTCCTGACAATGATGCTGAAAATAAAACCGAAAAAAGTAAAAGCCTTTCTTATGCAACGGCATTGTGCTACTGTGTGCCAATCAGTGCCTCCTCCAGATAGATAAGAAGAGGAGGAAAAAGGCGAAAGAAAAGAGGACGGAGAAGAAAGACGGTGAAAAGAGGACAGAGAAGAAAGACAGTGAAATACACTTGGAGTCTTGCATAACAAACGGGGCTTTCGCTCAAGATGTTATCGTCTTTACGAAGATCTCGGAAGAGGGTCGCCTTTACATTGCACACTGAAGCTTTTGTTACCGGAGGACCTTTGAAGGATAGGCCATTTTTAGGCTGCGTGCCATTTGTTGAAGCGAAAAACTTTAGAAGTGCGTTGTCCCTGAATTGCGCGCTGAAGCGTATGCTATCGAACAAACAACAAGGGTGGTAGGTTCTTGAATTCCATGATTAATAGAAGACCCTCCACATGAGCTGCCTTTCAAATGCATGCCGGGTTGTTCATTGGAATAGGCTCGAAGGGGTTGTTCTTGACTTCCATTTTGAAGCAGGTGTTATCAGAGGACCCCCTCCTCCCTCAAAGTGCCTAATCTTTAAAATGAATGCTCAGGTTTTGTTATCGGGGTACCCTGAAAGTTAGTTGTACTTGAATTACGTGCAGAAGTGCTTGTTAGCAGATCCCATTGCAGTCGGTCGTCCTTGAGTTGCATGCCACTGATTGAAGCGGTTGGTATTAGGAGACTTTTGAGAGGTTGTCCTTGAATTGCGTGCAGATGGTTAGAGTGTCTGCTATCGAAGATTCTCGAAGCGGTTCTTCCTTGAATTGCGTGTTGAAGTACTTGTTATCTAAGACCTTTGAGATATATCGCCCTTGATATGCACGCTGAAGCGTTTGTAAGTCTTTCTTGAATTTTACTTCGAAGTCTTTATTATAGAGCATATTGCTATAATTGCAGGTAGCTCAATCTACACGTATAAGATGATGCAATCATGTTATGTATTAATTTCTCCCATATGCTTAGGTAAAGCCTGTTAATAATAATGAACGCCTTGTCTTTATTATCGAGCATATTGCTATAATTGCAGTTAGCTCAATCTACACGTATAAGATGATGCAATCATGCTATGTATTAATTTCTCCCATATGTTTAGATGAAGCCTGTTTATAATGAACGCCTTGTCTTTATTATCGAGCAGATTGCTATAAATGCAATTAGCGCAATCGACACGTATAAGCTGATGCAATCATGATATGTATTGATTTCTCCCGTACGTTTAGAAAAAGCCTGTTAATAACGAACGCCTTGTACTAATCATCAGTTAATTGAGAAGTTGCCGGAAATGGCTACCCAGCAGAGCATTATTCGCGCAACTCAGTTTTAGTCGATCTGTGCCCGTTAAAGGGGCGGTGTGCTGCTGTTTCAAGAAGCGACGAGTTCCGCTATGGCAGTGTGTCGCCCCTTGCAGCGCTGATGACCTCCACGTCTTTAAGCAGGCATTGGGTTCAGGCTCTCACGCGCTCGCACCCACGCACAAACACATGCCACTCATTCACATGCACATATTTTCGTGAGGTACATATCAAGTGAAGGAGGTGAACTACTTGATTATCATTGACGGCTTGCCACTTCATTAGCTTTTCATCAGTGATTTCTGACAACAGTTAGCTTTTCATCAGTGATATCTGACAACAGTTAGCTTTTCGTCAGTGAATCTGACAACAGTTAGCTTTTCATCAGTGATATTCTGACAACAGTTAGCTTTTAATCAGGGATATCTGACAACAGTTAGCTTTTAATCAGGGATATCTGACAACAGTTAGCTTTTCATCAGGGATATCTGACAACAGTTAGCTTTTCATCAGGGATATCTGACAACAGTTAGCTTTTCATCAGGGATGTCTGACAACAATTAGCTTTTCATCGGTGATATCTGACAATAGTTAGCTTTTCATCGGTGATATCTGACAACAGTTAGCTTTTCATCAGGGATATCTGACAACAGTTAGCTTTTCGTCAGTGATATCTGACAACGATTAGCTTTTCGTCAGTGATATCTGACAACAATTAGCTTTTCATCAGTCATATCTGACAACAGTTAGCTTTTCACCAGGGATATCTGATAACAATTAGCTTTTCATCAGTGATATCTGACAACAATTAGTTTTTCATCTGTGATATCTGACAACAATTAGCTTTTCATCTGTGATATCTGACAACAATTAGCTTTTCATCTGTGATATCTGCCAACAATTAGCTTTTCATCAGTGATATCTGACAACAACTGGCTTTTCATCAGTGATATCTGCCAGCAGTTAGCTTTTTATCAGTGATATCTGCCAACAGTTAGCTTTTCATCAGTGATATCTGACAACAGTTAGCTTTTCATCTGTGATATCTGCCAACACTATAAAGTGGAAGTCTGGCGTAAAAAAAATTGACTGAATTACTTCGAGGCATTTATGAAAACGGATAATTTGTAAAGCATTCGAGCGACGCCTTTTACGAACACTCCATCTGTAGAATAGATGAAACCCCCAGAAACAAATATGAAAACGGCACATGTAAATAAGTGAGCATAATGGAGTCAAACGACCATATTCATGAAGGGCCCTTTCAATCTTTCAATAGGGACATCAGGCACTTGAGCAGATTTATTCCCCCCAATTAAGGTCTTTGAGGTCAGTTTTTCACGATAACAGCAACTTGGATCAAATTTCACTTTTTTTTTTTTTTTTTTTGTTATCGCAGATTAAGGGTTTAAAGGACGCTGAATAACCGTTCAAGAAGACCCGAACTCTTCAGGAATACAAAAGGGTTCTTTGGCAAGTTCACGTAACAAGCGATGTTGCTGGGCTCTCTCTCTCTCTCTCTCTCTCTCTCTCTCTCTCTCTCTCTCTCTCTCTCTCTCTCTGTGGGTGTGTGGAAATTATTCAAAGTCTTTCTTAAAATACCAGGAGATGGCACTGGAAGTAAAACTTTCAGTTGAGTCATCGAAGCTTTGCAAGGAAAACATTTCCTTAATTTGCACAGTGTATATATATATATATATATATATATATATATATATATATAATATATATATATATATATATTTTTGGTGTGTGTAGGTATATTAAATGTATTAAGAATTTTGTTTTACTTGATGATCTTTGAAAATTTAACTATTTTATATTTTTTGCTAGTTTTTATCTGGTTCCCTTCGTGATGCATCACCGGGTCGTTGATTTTCCATCATCGAATTCTTAATTGACTTGAGAAATGCAAATTGAATTCGTAACCTGAGACTCACCTCATTTTCTCCTTTCCTTTTTTCAGGTAAGAGAAAAGATGTCGGTTGAGCAACGAGCTAAAAAAGAGATGATTATCCCAAGGTAAGGTTTTCACGAGCTCCTCTTCCACCGGGGCCAGCCACAATATTTTGGACGGCGAACAGCGAAGTGAGTACGGGGTTGCGTAAGGGTGACGACTCTCTTTCGGCATTGCCATTGTTGTTGCTGCCCCGATCTTCTTTATCATCTCGGTTGTTAGGAGGACGATTTCTGCTGAATTAATCAAAGTGCCCTCTCCCTTTCTCTCTCACTCTGTGATGGTTTTATCGCTGTGTGTTTATCAACGAATTCTCAATCTGGCTGCTTCCTTTCTTCGTCTGTCTCTTGTATCCTTTTGTACTCTCCGCCAAGTTTTTTTGTTTCCCGTGAACTTTGAAGGCTAACAGGAATGTTTCAAGAACAAACAGCTTCTGTGGTCAGGCGACTGTTTGGGAGTTATTACATAACATGTCTCAACGCATCGTTGCCAAAAACGGCGTTTGGTACTGTCTTTTTGCTTAATTCCCCTAGAAGGTCGCTAGTGTTAATTGGGCTTTGCTATTTCTGACTCTGATCGTAAGGTGGCTCACGGTGTGAATGACTGTTTGCTTATGCATTTATTATTACGTAACGCCTTTTCCTCTTAGAGTGGGTGATTCTTTTCCACTACTTCGTTAGGCTCTCGGAATAAGGTGGCAAGTTACATGCGACCCCAGTCGGCGATAGTCATAGTCTACTAACTGCCAAGTACTAATTCGCTGTTCTTGTCAACAGAGGCATTTGGGTTTTAAAGGGAAATCATCAGTCGACGAGAATTCGAACATATATATATATATATATATATATATATATATATATATATATATATATTATATATATATATATATATATATATATATATATATATATATATATATATATATATAGTGTTTCCTAAAAATTTTGAGCCAAGTTGAATATAGCAGTGAATTAAGCACCTGCCAATTAGTACATTAGTGGGTGCAACCCACCAGAGTCTACTAATTAGCAGGTACTTAATTCATTGCTTTATGCAACCTCGGTTTAAGACCTCGTAGATCCACCTCCTGCAAGGGACAGAGACAAACTGGTGCTCAACTATGATTGTAATGTAGTCTACAACATTCTTGGTCTTTTAATACTCTGGCCATTCAAGCAATGATTCAGAGTTTTTTTTTTTTAAGGAGGATATACTCATTCACAATTCAAGAGCTTAATTTCTCTCTCTCTCTCTCTCTCTCTCTCTCTCTCTCTCTCTCTCTCTCTCTCTCTCTCTCTCTCTCTCTCTCTCTCTCTCTCATTTATTTATTCTGATAAAAAGTGTTTATGTGAGCTTTTGAAAGTCAAATTGTTCTTCGTTGGATTTTACCCACTTAAGTCTCCATATATTTTTTAAGCATTTTTTTTTATATTGGGATGTAGCAATGCTGTAGAGTGAGTTATCGAATTTATTTTAAATTTGACTGTACATTAAATACTGTAGACTGTCGTCCGAGTGCGATACAAAAACGCTAATTACCGAATAAAAAGTTTCTGCTTTTCGTCCGTTTTTACAGTGTTCCTTTGTTTCGCTGTCATTTATTTGCAGTCGTGTAGCCTCATTACTGGTGATATCTCTCTCTCCGAAAATGGTGGAAAGAATTGAGGAATTACCAAATATTCATTTATCTATTGATCTTTTAAAAACAGGCATTTGCAAGAACACACACACACACACGTGTGTGTGTGTAAATATATTATATGTGTGTGTATGTGTATATATATATATATATATATATATATATATATATATATATATATATATATATATGTGTATTATATTATTATATCGTCATGTCTCCTATAATTTTTTTGAGCGTTAATTTTGTTTTAGGATAAAAATACGCCTCAATTATTTTTGTGTAGACAGAATTACAAGTAAAAAAAATGAAAGAAAAATAAAAACCACATTAAACGAAACAATGAACTTGCACTTTCAGATCTAAAAATAATACAAAACTGACAAATGAAATTCCTTTGTAAACAGTTTACTATTGGCTTGTATAATTCCCCTGGGACAACTTTTGAAACAACCTGGT
>NC_089795.1:30870267-30875267 GCF_040412425.1 Macrobrachium rosenbergii
ATTATTATTATTATTATTATTATTAATTAGCTCGTTACCCCCCCCCCCGGAAAAGGATTATGTAAATAAAAAAATAAAACTGTTCCCTTTTTAAAAGAGTTAGGGCAGCCTGGTTCGTGTGAAAAATGATTGGGTTACCAGTTACCCGAACAACGCCTGTCACTTGACGTGGTCTTTTCCATGTCTGCGACTTCAGTACTTCCAGATATAATGGTCCCTGTTCCTTCCAGCTGCTGCATCAGTCCTGGAGGGCTTCTTTTGCTTATCATGCTGGACATTCATCTTGCCGATTTTTAGATCAGTCTTACGGCCTCTTTGAAATATCCAGTACATAGTTCAGTTTTCTTTATGTAATATTGTTACAGGTAGTGGGGTTGTTAAATATACCGTTAGTGGTTGGCTTTTTTATTATTCAGAACATTATGACAATTTGTATTTTATGGTTTTTTCATACTTTTGAAACTTTTTGCTGACGTATTCCACTAGAATGAGCCCAAATATCCGAAGCCTTATGACAAAGTAACTCTTCTCCCAGGTCGGGCCTCCATTTGAAACACTTCTGGAAGTAAGCTCAAGGCGTAATTCCTTTCGTATTTGAAACACATACATCTGGAAGTAAGTTCAAGGCGTAATTCCTTATTCCAAGGTTTCGAGAGCCCATTTCTATTTACTGCTCATGTATGGAAGGAAGGGAACATAAAATTGAAGCCAAAAGGCCAAGAGCTGGGACCTATGAGGTCATTCAGCGCAGAAAAAGAAATTGAGAGTAAGAAGGTTTGGAAGGTGTAACAGGAGGATAACCTTGCAGTTTGCACTATGGAGCAATTGTTAGAGAGGGTGGAAAGTCATATGGAAGAAAAAGAATATGAAGAGAGGTACAGTGAAAGGAATGAAAGAGGTTGCATCTAGGGACCGAAGAGACGCTACAAAGACCCTCAAGTAATTCTTACAGTGCACCATGTGAGGTGCACTAACGGTGCTATCCCCCTATGGGGCTGCTTAAGTGAGACTGCCATGAAGTATTCTAAAAGTGTGTTGTACAACAAGTGCCAAATTAATGGAGTCTATTGCAACCATTCACGATATATATATATATATATATATATATATATATATATATGTATGTATATATATATATATATGTATTTGTTGCCTTATTTTGAGCCCAAATCTATTATTAAATTGAAGTGGCGGCAGTCGTAAGTATTCGGGTTTCACAATCAAAGGTGAAAGGTGGAATAACGTCAGGTTGAATATATATTATATCTAGAATTCAGTTTTGGCATCGTTCCTGAACTCAGTCAGTCAGATGACTGATCATCACGCCTGGTTTTTTGTTTTAAAACTGTCATTCTCCTGTTTGTCTTCTCTTGTCTATAGAACTCAGTTTGTTGTCACCATCCTTGAAAATCAGTCGGTCTTCTGATCACCATTTAATCACAGTTAGTCATATGATCGTCTCTAGAACTTAGTCGTCAGTTGCTTCTGGTACTAAGCCTACTCAACGTTCCGGAAACTCATTCAGCCCTCTGATAGTCTGTGGAACTCGGTCATTCATCTGTTTGTTTCTGGAACTTGTAAGTCAGGTTGCCTTAGAACTCAATTCTGGTCATCGTCCTTGAACCAAAGTTAGGTCTGATCATCTCTGGATCTCTGTCAATCGTTTTCTCGATATCAATGGCTAATGTTTCAGTCTTTTGATAAGGTAACGTAATTTTGTATAATGTAATGTTTTCTTTAGGGTTTGGTCTAACTGACGTATCTGCTTAGGGTGTAGTCTGTGAGTTTATTGGTACCACTGACCGCAGTGCTGTGGGATGGACAGTTCAGGTACAGTGGGTTAGCAGACAGCAGTTGGGAGAAGTAGAATGCTGTCAGTGTGTGTTGAATTAATGCTAGCTCTAATTTTGTAACAATACTGAGTCATGCTAGATTGCATATTTTAACTCGTAAATCGCTTTGCGCAGTCGGGCAAATATGGCAAGCATTGCGAAATGAATGAATGATTTATAACCATGAACATGTTTAGAATGCGTAAAATTTTCGTTTTTTGCGTGCGTGGGGTATTCGAAATCCTTATGTCCCATTTCTGAATGTAATTTTTCGGCAAAGAATTTCGATGGAAAGCGAAGGAATGGCTTCCTTATTCGTGATAGGCCTAATTTTGACGGTGTGCGAAGGAATTGCAGAATCTTAGTTTTTTTTTTTTCCGAGCTACGTCGACTTAGTCAAAAAGGAAACGTGACTAACCCCTGGAGCTTTGACATCGCATTTAGAGATACGAAAATTAGCCAATACTTAGCAGCAAAACTATTTGCATTTTATTTAGAGATCTTTTCTCTTCACACGGAATTTTTTGCATTTCATTTATAGATCTTTCCTCTTCACACGGAATATTTGGAAGCACTTAGCATGGAAGAATCACCTTTGAATTGAATCTCCCCTCCCCCCCGCCCTCTCTCTCTCTCTCTCTCTCTCTCTCTCTCTCTCTCTCTCTCTCTCTCTCTCTCTCTCGCTTTCCGATTTAATCCAACGACTACTAGGTGAAAAACAGATCGTAAGATGAATTCTCTCTCTCTCTCTCTCTCTCTCTCTCTCTCTCTCTCTCTCTCTCTCTCTCTCTCTGTGTGTGTGTGTGTGTGTTTCCGATTTAATCCAATGACTACTAGGAGAAACAGATCGTCAGATGAATCGTCAGGTAAAACTCTCTCTCTCTCTCTCTCTCTCTCTCTCTCTCTCTCTCTCTCCTCTCTCTCTCTCTCTCTCTCTCAGTAAGGGGATCATAAATAAGAATTTTTCGCCCAAAAACACATATTTTAAGTTTTTTATTTTTATTTTTTACCATCGGGAGATATCA
This sequence comes from Macrobrachium rosenbergii, assembly GCF_040412425.1. Taxonomy (NCBI): domain Eukaryota; kingdom Metazoa; phylum Arthropoda; class Malacostraca; order Decapoda; family Palaemonidae; genus Macrobrachium; species Macrobrachium rosenbergii. Next base: position 30,873,125 of record NC_089795.1, read on the forward strand.
AATCGTTATGCTTGTAGACTGTTTTAGGTTAGGTGGTAACAATTTTGCCTTGTGAAACTTATCTTTAACTGCATGTGTACTCAAGATCGTTGCTGCTGTTGTTAGCCTAAATTGGCCGTTTGGCAGCACTGGATGATCTTGGTTTTTATTTTTCAGTTGCATCACCCCAGTGACTGCTGTAGAGTCCGCACAAATACTCAGCTGTAAATCATTCCTTGTATTGGCGCGATTAATATGCATCTTTTTCATTTTGCCTTGCCTCTAGTTTCTCTTTTTCACTTATAATAACGATGAAGAGCAAAGTAGCCTCAAGCAACCTAGACCTGTAAAAAAGTAGTGATGTCTGAAGAGCAGAACCAATATCTTTGGTACTGACAAGTCTAACTTGGAACTCTGCTCTGACAATCCCAATGTTCAACTCTTTAGTTTTGGAAAGTCCAATGTTGAACTCTTGGTGCTAATAAAGGCTTATTGTTGAAGTCTTTGGTGCTACCAAACCTAAACTTGATTTCTGTGTTGCCAGCAAGAGCAATGTTGAACTGTTTTGTGCTAACAAGCCTAATAATGAAGACTTTGGTGCTAACAAGCCTAAACTTGATTTCTTTGTTGCTAATAAGCCTAATGTTGAACTGTTTGGTTGCTAACAACCCTAATGTTGAACTCTGGTGCAAACAAGCCTAATGTTGAGCTCTGGTGCTGGTGAGTCCAAACTTGAATTCGTTTTTGCTGACAAGCCCTAGCTTGAACTCTTTGGTGCAGAAAAGCCTAATCTTGCACTCTTTGGCGCTGACAACACTAAACTGGAACTTTCTGGGGTTGAAAAGTCTGATATTGGAGTGTTTGGCTCAGAAATCCTAATATTGAGCTCTTCAGTGCTAAAAATCATTCTGAACAGAGGCCAATTAAAACGAAGCACAAAAGAAAGGAATCCTTTGTTCTAAGGAAATGGTATGAGGCATTAATCAGTTTCGCTAATTCTAAGCAGTATATGAAGAGATATGGAGTTCTATAATATGTGCAGGATAGCTGTTGGATTATTGGAGGCATACAGTCATTGTTATACTACGGTCAATGTCCATACTAATGCCTGTAAATTAACCCGAGACAGGCAGCCTGGCTGCGAAGATCAAATGAAGCCAAATTTGAAGTAAGAACCGGGTTATGGAAAAGGCAGAACACCATTGGCCCAACTCAATATAAGAATGGTAAGTTCCATATAAACCTAGAAAAGCTGATCAAAGTAAAAAAACCCCTCGGCTTCTCAATTGTACACCCATTTTTTCAGAGCAAAATCTTGTAGGCCCATGTTGTGATCCTTTCAAGATTTATTGCGTGTTACTTTTAAACCATTTAAAATACAGTGTTCCTATTTTTGACGACGCGGGGAATTTAATTTTCACGAAGGGTGTAGTTACAGATTAAAAAAGTTTTATAACCAGCTTGATTCGTGGGTGTGTGCGAGGTGTACAAAATTCCCATAAGCCTTATGTGGGGGATGATGTGCTGGCATGTGGACAGTGGTTGAGTGTGTTTGAATTTCGCGACGCAGTTTTGTTTCATGGCTGTTCGGATGTTGTCATTCCCCAAATTCCCCTTTTTCCTTTTTTTCTCTTCGTTTGTCTTTTAGATTCGCCTTTGTTTTTCCTCTCTCATAGCATTACTGTGTAAGAAGCCAGGAGAGTATGCCCTTGAATTTATCGAGTCTCCACTCTACTGTACTTCTGATGTAGTTTCTTAAAAAAACCTTTTGAAGATGTCGTCATGATCCACTTCTGAACGGGACTCCTCACCAACAGATTTGAAATAGCAGCGGATTGTCAGTTGCTGTGGCCGGATTATGTAGCGATGGCCTTTCTCTGGACAGGAGGGACTTAGGCAGCCAGTCCGACAGACAGCTTACTTTGTATTACTTGGTATTAAGCAGTCTGAAAGAGGAGGAGGTGGACGGCGCCAAAGATATCGGCCAACTCGAGTCAGCTTTTTATAAGTGGAGAGTATTGTCTCCCTGTAAATCTTACAATGCGACCGTGCAGCCAGATACTAATGGAAATTATTGGTCGGCGGTTTCCGAATCTTTTGCTTTTTTTATCATTGTTGTTCAAGACTTTAGTTGCCATGCTAAACATATGGCTTATCTTTAGTA
>NC_089795.1:30880267-30885267 GCF_040412425.1 Macrobrachium rosenbergii
AAGCAAGTTAGCAGGTATTGCCTGATGCAACAGTTCTGGGGCAGAAAGGGAAGGGTGTTTGCAGTACAAGACAACAGTTACTGAACTGTTCATCTTAAACCGCTTAATCGAGAACGAATCCTTTGTTCAGAAAATTTCCACAACATAAGGAGCTTCATTTAGCTATGTAATTCATTAGCAGCGCTTCGAACCCTGTTGCGCAAACTGCACCAATTAACTATGTGATGATCTACAAATACATGAATGAGATTTAAAAAGAAGTCCATATATAGGTATTGTTTTAGCTCCAGATGAAGAGGGTTACAAATCAAGCTAACGAAATCAACGATTTTTCTCTATAAAATTCTGAAAATATTCTTGTACGAGAATTTTGTCGTTGGAAATATTTATGATGAGCACGAAAAAATTACTGTCGGTTATAAACACTTTTATCTGAAAGAGAAGGTCATGTTACTTCTCGAATTTCTGTTGGGTGTATTTCTGGGATGCCTGTAGAGGACAGGAAGCCATAGAGGGATCTCACGTTAAAGAGAATGGCATGACACTACAGTCACGAGAGAGAGAGAGAGAGAGAGAGAGAGAGAGAGAGAGAGAGAGAGAGAGAGAGAGAGAGAGAGAGAGAGAGAGCGCATTTATTGGATGTTATATAAAAGTATAATGTAAATGATGGTCTCCAAATTAGCGAAGTTCATCAAACTTGGGTCTGGCCAGTAATTGGATGGGTGGACATCAAGAAATGCCACGCGCTGTCGACATACAAGCCTCTTGAATATCGATGACCAAGGCGTGAGGCTAGTAACCCCACCGTAAAGAAACTTGTTGATAACTAGAAATATATATAAGGTATATATATGTGTGTATGTATGTATATGAATATATATATATATATATATATATATATATATATATATATATATACATATATATATATATATATATATATATATATATATATATATATATATATATATATATATATATATATATATATATATATATATGTATATATATATATATATATATATATATATATATAATATATTATATATATATATATATATATATATTGTGTGTGTATATGATGTGTACACATATACACAACTTCATTTCTTTCTTTTTGTGTTCTAGGAAGTACAAGTAGGTATCCTCTGCTATTATCTGTTCCTTTATGTTAATTTTAGTTAAATTTTGACATCTGTCAAACGCATGATGTCTGATATTCAGAAGTGTTACTCTTCAGTTTTCATGAGCGTTTGAGATTTATTGATCCTGCTCACATTCTTGCCGGTACAGTGAAAAAACCTCACGAAGAAATACATTGCTTTCCACAAGTTTTCTTGGCATCGGAAAATAAACAAAGATCCGTCAAGGACAGAGAGAGAGAGAGAGAGAGAGAGAGAGAGAGAGAGAGAGAGCAATCCATCTATTCGTTAGAGTAATTTGAGCTAGTGCTTAGAATTTCCCGCGTTGCGAACTTATAGAGAGAGAGAGTTAGAGCAATTTGAGCTGGTGTTTAGAATTTCTCGCATTGAGAACTTACAGGGAGAGAGAAAGAGATCAATAGATAATTTCCCGCATTGAGAGCATACAGAGTGAGAGAGGGCAATCCATCTATTCGTCAGAGAAATTCGAGCTGATGCTTAAAATTTCCAGCATTGAGAATATATATATATATATATATATATATATATATATATATATATATATATATATATATATAGAATAGAGAGAGATAGAGAGAGAGAGAGAGAGAGAGAGAGAGAGAGAGAGAGAGAGAGAGAGAGAGAGAGAGAGATCCCCTGCTGTGTTTTAGAATAATTTGAGCGAGTGTACCGAATTCCCTGTTTGTGAACTAATTTGCTATCGGCGCCTATCTTAGTGCAAACTAATAAAATGGGGAAGAGTGGTCTTCATTTCAAGGCTGTATTGACAAGTGTGGAATGCTTTCTTTTTCTTTGCAATTGGAACTTTAGTATCCTTCCTCGGTTATTTTTAATTTTTATTTCTCTTGTTAGTTTTTGGCTTTTGTATGTTTTTCATTCGCTAACTATGTTGGATTTTGGGGTCTCATTGTGACCTGTGGAGTTCACACCAAATACCTAATATATGTGAAAGTTAGGAAGAAGAGCTTTTGCATCTTTCATCGATGCTTTTTTTATATATTTTATTCCCTCTCTTTCTCTCTCTTTTTCTCTCTCAACTTATCTCTTCGCTGCCCACACCAGACTCTTGAAGTCTGCTAAAAAAAATAAAGAAGGGACACTGGATCTTTCGTCTGCTCGTTTTCATGCCTTATTAATTTCTTTCATTTGTTGTATGTTTCATTATCGTCAAATTACTTTTTTTTTTTCTTATTATAAAAATTTAGTACCAGCGTAGAGTCAGAGCGACGTTTTCTGCAATGCTTAATGTTTGAAAGTGACTGAAATATAGATATGTCGTCAGTGTAATATATATACATATATATATATATATATATATATATATATATATATATATATATATATATATATATATATATATATATACACAATACATACATACATATATATACAATATATATATACATAGTGAGTGTGTGTGTGTGCGTATGTGTACAGGGATCCGCTGGCACGTCAGTAATTGTACGTCTGCCAAAAAAATCTAAATTTTTCCCACTAACAAGTATAGAAATAGAATGAGATAGAGGCAAGTACGAATTAAGAGAAAAAAGTACAGTTATGAAATTATGTCTGGTAGAATATATTATCAGTGGACAGATTTTATGAGCCCCTAGTGAACAGAGTTCTTGCCTGCTGATGGTCATAATTTTGAAGAGCTATAAGTAGCCAATATCTGTGAGACTATCGGGGCTGACGTAGTTTCATTTATCAATCTCAAAGCAGAGCTGCAAAAAATGTATTAAATTGCTCATTGGGTTTGTACAGGTGATTATGTGATGTCTCAAACGAAGAAAGAAGGACTGTAGGAATCGTGGATGTGATTCAATTTTGTCTTGACGAGCATCTTGGAAGAATGCCTTGTATGCACGTGGGTAGTTGTGGCACGGAAGGGTGTTTGCCCCCGCTAAATATTGGTAAAGAAAAAACTGAGGCGATTTAACCGGTATAGTATAGAATCAGCAACAAAAATACACTACATATTCTATATTTAAATGGTTTTAAGAATACTTCATGAAAATAAATGCCAATAACTTCATTTGAAGGTAAATTTCTGATTGAAACCACCACCCCAATCAACTGGACGTTACGGACACGAGGATCAGCCAGCCTTGGTTAGTCTTCCCTTATTCCTACCAACCTCCTACAGGTGCGGAACTCTCCACCATTTTTAGTATTTTTAAGTCAGTCATTTAAAATGCCTCTTTTCAAGAGGGCGGGTCTGTCAGCACTGACAATTTGAAGTCCTTTGATACACTGATTTTTCTCTTTACCTTGTTTTGGAGCATTCTCGCCCATGTAGCTTTCTGCAGGTAAAGATTAAGAATGAATTGGCGGATAGGTTGCTGGGAGAAAGAATTAGTGAATCGAATAACCTGAAATTCTTGATTCTTGATTCTTGATCATTGGTACCTTGCCTTGGCCCTCAGGCTTAACATGTCATTTTTACCCAGATGCTGCTTGTTGATTGGTATAGTGATGTTAGTTTATGCGTTTTTCTTATGCAATTTTGTTTGAGTATTAAACATTTTTATATCTCTTCTCATGCCGCCTCTTTTATCTTGTTTGTCAAAACATTTTTTTCGGGAGGGCCTAATGAGTAATTTAAGTACCTATATAGTTTGTTTCATGAAAATGTGAGTAAATGTGAACTGTAATAGAAGTAAAATAACTTATATTAAATGTAGAAGTTATAACGTACATGAGTCTTGCTTCTGGTAGTACCGTACATTAATAACAATTTAATATTTGAAAAATTTTCAACTTTTTTTTTTATCATACGCTATAAATATGCAATATATGGCGCCTTTTCCTTTTTTCCTCGCGATATTAATCTAAATTTTGTCGTGGAAAAGTTAGTGAAATTATTTTTCAGTGGGATATTGGCGTCATTGTGTAATTGATGCTCTTTTATGGTTAAATTGGTGTAACCAAATTTGCTACACTTCTGATATAACGTTAAATGGTTTAATGTTTTATTCGTAAAGTATTTTTCAATATTAAGGTTTTGAAAAATATGCATAAGTTTTAGGACAAAAATAAATGAACTTGTCTGATAAGAGGAAATAGGGCGAAAAGAATTTCATTTATAAACTTATAAAAATGATAAACAAGTAAAAAATGAAATAAAAATGATAAACAAGTAAAAAATAAACCTAATTTTCTTCGGCGCAATTGAGTTTTCTATACAGCCGCTACAGCGTATAATCAAGGCCACCGAAAATACGTCTATCGTTTGGTGGTCTCGGTATAAAGCTGTATGAGCCGCGGCCACGGCGTGTTGGTGGCCTATCGTATATCGTTGCCTGAAGAACGATTATGGCTGACTTTAACCTTAAATCAAATAAAAACTGTTGATGCTATAGGGCTGCAATTTGGTATGTTTGATGATTGGATGGTGGATGATCAACATACTATTTGGAGCCCTCTAGCCTCAGTAGTTTTTAAGATCTGAGGGTGGACAGAAAAAGTGCGGACAGGAAACAAAAAATGGAAAAATCATTGAAAATGTAACTGTATCCTGAAATAAATATCTGTAGATAACTATATAGAGATATAAATACAAGTGTTCATTACAAAACTTAGGAGCATCAGCATTCGGGTCACGTCCAAGCAGATTGCGTAATGTTTGCTGCAACTCCCTGAACTTCAGACTTACAAGTCTTCTTGATACGCCTCGACTTTTCCAAGGACGCGCTGAAGGTGTTAGAGCCGGGAGCTTTGTCCCTTATCTTTTTATAAGGTGACTGGTTGCAGGGCTGGCTGTGAGCTTGACTCTCCGAGTACCAAAATCTCGTGGTGAATTTCGGCTCTTACAGATTCACCTGCTAATTTTGTCTT
>NC_089795.1:30890267-30920267 GCF_040412425.1 Macrobrachium rosenbergii
ATAGCTTTTTATTTGTTTAGTGTGCCTTAATATTATTATTATTATTCTCTTCTCTTAGGTGTGAAGTAGCCTCTTAAGCAAGTCATTGCCTTTAATGGTTTCTTTTATGGGAATAATTATAACAATATCTTTCATCTCGCAGTGACATTGTTTGGTGAGACCTTAATTCCCCGATTACATTACCTCTGCCAAGCAAGTTATCAATTGGGCCCCCGTTTGTCTGTCTACTAATGAATAGATTAACTATTTTTAAAGGTTAACGTTAATTAGATTTCGGTGTGAATCTGAGTAAAAATCTACATCAGATATTTATTCATTTGATTCAGCTATTGTTTGGCCAGTGATGTAAGGTTAGCGTATACATTAGCTTCCTGCTGTTTGTGAAAGAAAACGTTTATGACGTTAAGTACGTGGGTAATGATAACAATTTTGTCCTTGTGCTTGTGAAAGAAACAAGTTAAGCAGACTCTTGGGTATTTACGCTGATCTCATATGCGCGAATTTTGTAATCCCTAGTTGCCTAACTTAGTGCTCATTTTGTTCATTTATTTTTTTTCGTAATATTTAGATGCAAGGATAGAGAGGTAAGGAAGTGAGTGCGAGCTGAATGCCAACATTTGATGAGATTTCCAATTTCCTTGCGATACTGTGCCATGATACAAATCCTTAATACAGTTAGATTTCACTATGTGGTTTTCACCATAATTTATATGAAAAACTGTCTAGATAACACCAGGAAAGTAGAATATAATAATATGCAGTCGCTTAAATGGCATGGCATTACACCGCATTGAAGGAATGCTCACTCACTCACTCTCTTTCTTGTGGGAGTTACAAAAATTGAAGTTTCACAGCAAAAATTAAAGATCAGCTGTTCTCCAGCGCCCCACCTTTCTTAAAAGTGTCATTCTCATTTGAATTCAGCTTATTGTTTCTGTTGTTATTGTAAGAAAGATAGACTTAATGGTTCATTTATATGGAATTACCATTATTCTTATTAGTTTTTGAAAATATGTCTTTTGCTTCTATGAAGGCTGAACCCTGAGAAAAACTAAGTCAGCAGCTACTTCCATACCACATTTCTCACTCCTTTGAAATAATTCTAGTAATAGTAATAGTTGCTATTATTAATCAAGTTATTAAAAACATTATTTACCACTTTGCCAATCATTTCAGAATTGTATAACTTCACTTATGCTGGACGAAATCTTTTTTTAGCCTTTATGTCTAGAGAAAGTCTGAGTAAATGGATTATAGCAACAGAAATATAAATATTCTTCATGTCGCCAGTTTAGTCAATCATTCAATCATTATCAATCAATATCTCTCCCCTTATAAAATTGTGCTGTTCGTTGTGGATCTTAGAAAGCCTCAGAAGCCTCACAGAGCTCCTATCGTTATGGTAATAATCAAGAAAATATTTTCTGCTCTTCTTCGCTTGTTTCGGCTTCTTTCCTATTGATTCTCATTGAAGCCTTACACCAGTCAGAGAATTGTGTTGACTATCAACATTTTTTTCCTTTTTCTTTATTTGTTTTTCTTCTTTTACATTTTCTTTGCTGGGAAGACTCGTCTTGGAGCGTTCCAGGGGTTCTGACTAAGCCTCCTCTTGACCTTTCCGTTTCTTTATACTTCCACTTATGAGATTATACTCCGACGTGTTGTGTTCAACTTTTCCTTAAAAATATCTTTCTCCCGCGCCGGAAGTCCACGCAGATGTTTCCTCCGTCCAGAATTTCATATTCATTTATATAAACACTCACGCCGGCTCCGCTAAACGAGATTGACTTAACCTGATGTGATATAGATGGCTTTCATGTTGCAAGCCCCAGAGTATGTTTCATGCGTCCGGAATGTCTTATCCCTTTAAGTAAACACTCGGCGGCTCTGCTAAGCAAGACTGAGCTAACTTACACGTCGCTCGGTATCTGTCCTACGTCCGGAATCTCTTATTCCTGAATGTGAACACTCTCAATAGTTCCGCCAAACAAGGCCGACATTACCTAAGGGGACGCAGTATGGATACGTTTCACATGTTGTCTGCCGGCGGTGCTTCGAAGATAGTTTGCAAGGAATGAGCGTCTTGTCATAATTTAACCTAAATCCCATAAAAGGGGAGAGAGCTCCTTTCGAGGGCTTGCTTTTTATGGACTGCTGCCTCATAAGCAAATTAAGAACATGAGGAGAGTCGTTTATGGTTCACTTTTGAATATTTAATATTTTACTTTCGGCTGTTAAATTTTTTTGGTATATTTTCTTAAGTTTGACCCCTGAACAAGTTAAGAATGGATGAGTTATAATTTTCTGCCCATTCAACATTTGTAAGGTTATATTATTATTATTATTATGTTTTCGAACAACGTATGACCTCTCAACTGAATTAAGAACAAGGGAGAAAGCAAATTATGTTCCGGTACGTAAATATTTGGTTTTTTATCTCTCGCGAAACGTCTGCAAGAAAATTGGGAACTGATGCAAAACAAGTTTTTGTCCTTTTTTACATGCAATTTTTTAATCTATTAATTTTAAACTTTTAGAAAAATATGATCACTCAGAATATGTGATCACTAGAAAAATATGATCACTCAGAATATGTGACCACTCAGAAAATTCATAACAGCGAAATGTCTAGACTAATTTATTTTCATGGCTCATTTTATGGAAATGGCTGTTACATTTTGCTGAAAAACTGTGGTGACAGCATATAAAGAGCAGAAAAAAATGTGCATTGCTGTTTGTGTGGAGTGCCTAGTATCAATGTCTCTTGTTTCATTTCTTTTTTGTGGAATACCCGTTTCAAACTTTATATTAACTGAAGTGAATACCTAAAATAATGCAGATACTTCCAGCTGAGATCTTCTCTGAAATGAAGACTGTCGTGGTGCCCTGAACGTCCTGCACGACTAGAGACAGGCAGACAGACAGAAGGCGTCAAGTTGGAAATAAATTCATCATGATAAATGTTGCCAGACGTTTGCGATTCACAAATTGCTAGTAATTTAGTAAACACTTTATTTAGTCTGGTATATATATATATATATATATATATTATATATATATATATATATATATATATATATATATATATATATATATATATATATATATAGATAGAGAGATATAAATGTATGCATGCATATATGTTTGTTTTAACATGATTCTTTGCATTTTTATTAACGACCTATTATGATTTTGGCTCGCCTTGTTTGCTTGCATAATTACGGGAAAAAAAATTGTGTGAGGGTTTTAAAGAAAATTTGACCAAAAGTTAAAGGTGTCATGAGACACACCTGACAACAAGTGATTAGATCCTGGAAGAGATCATAGGAATGATACAGATTAGGAGAACACGTTTTTCGGTTGGATAATTACTGAACTGTGGTGGAGTTTTGCCATCTCCGAACACTTTATTATTATTACGGGCTTGTTGGTCCGCGCTACGTGCTTTGGGCTCTGGAACTCCTGGTTGCTGTTTTCCCTACCCTCCCGATCCCCTACCTACCCCGCCTCCATCTGGGGCGGACAAACAGCTTTGTGGGAGGAGAGTGGATGTCTCCCCTACCTCCCCCGCCCCCGCCCCCACCCGGGGCCGACAAACCGGTTTGCAAGGGGTGGGTGGCTGTGTCATGTCTCCCTTACTGTCTCCCGGGGGAGGACAAATAAGATCCACTCGGATATTATTATTATTATTATTATTTTTATTATTATTAGTATTATTCGATGACGAATTAGAACAGTTATTATGCAGTAAAGCGCTGTCAGTGTCATTCTCATATATATCTACTGTAATTTTGTGTTTCAATTTATTTTTGTTGCATTGGTCTTAAATTCTTTTTCTTTAGAATTAACGATGAAACTTCGCTAGAGAATTTGACAATATTCAGAATTTATCTCTCTCTTTTGGATGATAATCTGTACTGAATTATTGGTAATTTTCCAAAGATTATTACATGAGTAAACTGTAACCCCTTTTGTAAATTGCCCAATCCTTTAATCAACTCTACTTCAATTATGTGTTCCCTTTGGTGCAGAAATTGACAATATTTGTATTTATTAAAAGCTTATTAAACGTTGCAGACTTTATGTGGGATAATAATAAAATTTTAGCTCTGTCATGAGATTCTGCAGAGTTTTTTGCAACGCGGAATGATAACACTGTCGGCGTTTTAGCTTTTTGTAAAAGAAAACTATTTTGTCTGTCCGTCCGCCCTCAGATCTTAAAAACTACTGAGGCTAGAGGGCTGCAGATTGGTATGTTGATTATCCAACCTCCAATCATCAAACATACCAAATTGCAGCCCTCTAGCCTCAGTAGTTTTTATTTTATTTAAGGTTAAAGTTACCCACAATCGTGCATCCGGCAGCGATATAGGACAGGCCACCACCGGCCCGTGGTTAAAGATTCATGGGCCGCAGCTCATACAGCATTATACAGAGACCGCCGAAAGATAGATCTATTTTCGGTGTGCATTTTTTACTTGTTTTATTTATTGACGTCGTGAGGTGCGGATTCATCTTGAGTGATGTTTCTGCTCGAAGATAAACTTTGTTCCCCTCGAGAAAAGTTGGGTTGTTTACTGCGCATGAGGGCCGCGATAGAGCCCTTGGACTGGCTGTGGAAAAGTACTCGTAACTTCTCCTGTGTGTTGCTGGAACTTGCCGTAATTGCTACCTGCCAGCGGGAGAGAAAGAAAAGGAGAGAGAAAGAGAGAGAGAGAGAGAGAGAGAGAGAGAGAGAGAGAGAGAGAGAGAGAGAGAGAGAGAGATTGCCTGCACTTAGCTGCGTATGAACAGGGAAAAGTGAGGACTAAATAGACATATAGACAGAAAAATTGTAATTAACGATGATAGGTTAAAGTAGCGGAAAAAATATATCATATAGCTAGAAAAGAAATTTACATTATATAGCTAGAAAAGAAATTACATTATATAGCTAGAAAAGAAATTTACATTATATAGCTAGAAAAGAAATTTACATTATATAGCTAGAAAAGAAATTACATTATTTTATATAGCTAGAAAAGAAATTTTACATTATAAAGACAGACAGAAAAGCACCAGAGATTACTTCATCATTGTAAAAGAGAGAGGTTACCTGATTATTACCAGGTAAGGAAATGACTACCAGGTAATCTCTATAACTGTGATGCGGTAGTTAGGCGAACGTGCATGATTTTGAAAGTAATCTTTAGAGATTGTTTCGATTTTTATTTTAGTGTCCAAAAAGTTTGTAATTTTCCTGAGAGAGAGAGAGAGAGAGAGAGAGAGAGGGTGGGGGGAATGGGCCAAGGAAATTTACTGACATAACAGAAGGAGAAATTAGAAGTGAGTAGCTAGGAAAGAAGAGAGGAAAGGAGTAAGGAGCCTGGGGCTGTCATCAGTCAGTGATATTAGAGCATATTACAATGAGAGAAACGATCTTATCTTCGTAACTCAATGTTGTCCAATTCTGAAGTCCTAGTTTTTGTGTTACGATGCCCCTCGGTGCCCCGTGTTATGGTATTGGTCACGCAATGCTCTCTCTCTCTCTCTCTCTCTCTCTCTCTCTCTCTCTCAAGAATAATTAGTGTGTTTAAATACTTTGTTTAAACTGAAAAGAAATACGTAATCCGACATCAAAAGAAGAAAAATAAAATCTGAAATCCCTGAGTGGCCCGGCGTAAATCCGATTAAACCAGATTTAATGTGAAATAGGCTTCGTTTTAGTTATGGAAATTAATTTTATCGGCGCGCTTCGACTCCGCACCGTTAATTACTTCGAAATAAACACGCGATCATATCGACCGGCGATAGTTTTTGTTATTTTTGCCAATAAATCGAGCTTAAGTGCCAGGACTCTACGAAATGCGAGGCATATGACATGACGGTGCTTCGTAATTGAAGGGAAATTATTATTATTATTTTTTTATGGTGTTCATATGCCGTCAAAAATGACGGTAGTATCAGAGAGAGAGAGGGTCCTATACTACCGTCTCCTCCGTAGGTGGGTAATGCCGTCAGTGCACCTCACGTGGTGCAATACAGGCATTACTTAAGGTTCCTTGCAGCGTCCTTTCGGCCCCTAGCTGCAACCCCTTTCATTTCTTTATTATATCTCCGTTCATATTCTCTTTCTTCCATCTTACTGTCCACCCTATCCAATCAGTCGTTTCATAGTGCAGTTGCGGAGTTTTCCTCCTTTTACACCGTTGAAGCCATTTTATTCTCGATTTCCCTTTCAGCGATGAATGACCTCATAGGTCCCAGTGGTTGGCCTTTGGCCTAAATTTTTATATTCCATTCCATTCCTATACTACCGTTTCACTGAGGGAAACAGTGTTAGAGGCTGGCCACGGGCTGAGCGACTGTAGTGGTAAACGTGGAGTTAGTTACCTGTAGACTATCGTTATACTCGCAGGAAATAGTGGTCCTACCAGTTTTTAAAAACTGTAATTTGGTAGGTGGTTTGTCTCGAAATGATCTGGAATTGTCCTTCAGTATAAATGAAATGACGAAGTTTTTGTTACTTTCTCCGCTGGTTTGTTTTACAAGGGCACTTCCGTATTTTCTTTTCGTTTTATGATCACAGTGATCATTTCTTTAATTAGGAGAGCAATATGCTGATATGAAATGAAAATAAAAGAAAATAAACAAATGAATATGGAAGTAAATATATGCGCAAATAACAGCATATGTTTGCTAAGTTAAGCTTATTCGAAGGGATCAAGGCTGTATAACTTTTTCAAATCAAATATAGTTCCGATTCACATAAACAGAAGGTATTGAAGACGAATTGCTAGAAGAATTGTAAGGATGTTGTTTCATTTTTTATACCAGTATTCCATATCGCAAAAGATAAATATTTTAGAATAATGAAATTTATTCTTCCTTGCAAACATTGAAATAAGACAGCGTCATTCAGTAATCTTATATACAAAGAGGTCAGCGTAGTCTGGAGCCCAAGGCAGCACGGACTATACACAAAGCATTTAAGGTTGACTGGAGTATTGAGCCTGCGAGCCAAGTAGATAGCATCGTCTGGAGCATTGTGGAACATATGACGGCTGAAAGAGCATTTACCGCTTTCAGTATTAAGGAACAAAATAGGCCCACGAGTAAAATAGTTAATTCTGTTTAAAGTAATCATCGATGTAGGATTACTTACAAAGTAGTCATTTTTGACTGGAGAATGGTGAAATATTAGCCGACGACATAGCGTAACATAATCTGGAGTTGAGAGTAACATAGGCCTACACACCAAATAGAGAGCGTCATCTGAATAAGCAACAAATAGACCCACGTACAAGGCAGGCGGCGTTTTCCAGAAGCATAAACAAGTAGAAGAGAAAGAAAGGAGAGCCAACGACAGTAAAGACGCGCCATCACCGGGCTGTCAGACCAGATTCTTCACGGTGTAAGTTAGGCTCTTTTAGAGGCCATAAAAACCCCCTTTGCTGTAAAAGAGCCACGATTTAATGTGTTTAACCATTGTTAAGAATAGGGAAGGGAAAAGATTGGGCGCTGGTCACCTCCATTTAGTGCAAGCTGAGTCTGTAAGGCAGCAATTCTCTGTGTATCTTCACGACGATGTCAGTCTGTCTGTTGTATTACAGTTATGCACAAATTGCTTATTTGCTTATTAAACTAGTTCATTATTATTGTAATGAGATGCGTGCAGATTTGGTACAGTAAAATATACACAGAATATAATGCCACGGGCAAACTGTTGACTAAGGTCTGTGCTTTCAGGTTAACCCCTGTCCATAAACAGAGTACATAATGTGTTACTTTGTTCAGTGAATTCTCTCTCTCTCTCTCTCTCTCTCTCTCTCTCTCTCTCTCTCTCTCTCTCTCTCTCTCTCTCTCTCTCTGTAATTTATATACTGTACACACACACACACACACACACACACACACACATATATATATATACATTATGTATATTACATATATAATTATATATATACATATATATATACTGTATATATAAAATAGAGCAGGTATTATAATTACAAACATATATAGGGATAGTTCCGAGGTGTTTTAATCTTCGGATAATCGGCAAGTCTTTTTAGGGTGAGGTTGCAATCCTGATGTCCTTTCTAGTCTGGCTGCAGCCACAACCGGTGATCAACCGCCAAACAATTAGTCCTATGCTTAGGTCAGCAGAGCAGTTGGATTCCTTGGGAAACTGCCGAATATATTTTCCTCCATAAAGGATCGAACTCCATTCTCCCTCGGGAGGCGACGTCGATAACCACTGTCATTTATATATATTGCATATATAGTATATAGGCTATACATATATGTATATAGGCATGTATATACATATATATGTTTATATTTGCATACATACATATATACATGCATGCAAAAACACATACGCACGTACATATATACACTCAAGAGATTGCAGGGATTATAAACTTCGACTCCAATAATGTTTGCCGGGCAGTAATATACATGTTATAGACTAGAGCCAAGGTCAGTAATAAGAAATATTCTGTGCATTGACCATCACAAAATCAGTGATACTCTGAATACTGACCGATTTTTTTTTTTTAACCAACGTATACGCCTCTTTAGTCCTGCAAAATCATATAAGTGTATTTTTCAGCTCTCTCTCTCTCTCTCTCTCTCTCTTCTCTCTCTCTATTTTGTATATATATATATATATATATATATATATATATATATATATATATATATATATATATATATATATATATATATATAATATATATATATAATATAGCTCGTGTATAGAAAACTTTGCTCTCTTTCTCTCTCTCTCTCTCTCTCTCTCTAACTCTCTCTCTCTCTCCTCTCTCTCTCTCTCCAGGGTCATCTTTTGCAATGCCTCAGTCTCTTCGGCTATTTCTCAGTCTCTTCATTCTGTCTTTCCCACGCTAATTACTCGTTTATCTCTCCAGTATCAGCCGCAAGGGCAATAAATCTCTGTTCACTGAGTTTGTGTACATATTTCCGTCCCTATTTTTTATTTCATTGTTTCTTTTGTCTTAGTTTGTTGCACCTTGAAGGCGCATTCGTTTTTCGTAGCTCGTTGTTTGTTTACGTTGGACTTGAGCTGTGTTTCTTGGCGATTTGGCTGTTCGGTACATTTCGAGCATGCATTAGGTAATATTCAATTGGGCATTTTTCTTTATCATTTTATTTTTAGTTTTGTCGATGACATTATTATTATTACAGGGCGTGCGGTCTTTTCCATCTGTTGAGGTTCAACCCTGAATTATGACAGAAAAAAATATATATATTTTGTAAAAGTAAAATGACTTGTCTCCGACTCTCTCTCTCTCTCTCTCTCTCTCTCTCTCTCTCTCTCTCTCTCTCTCTCTCTCTCTCTCTCTCTCTCTCTCTCTCTCTCTCTCTCTCTCATATATACATACATATATGAATTATATATATACTGTATATATATACATACATACAATACAGTATATATGTATATATATACACACACACACACACACATATATATATATATATATATATATATATATATATATATATATATATATATATATATGTGTACATGTGAGAAAACACTCAACTCTGCAACTCTGCCTATGCCCGATGCATAGTATTTATAATTATATACGACACGTCGTATGAGCAGCCACAATTATATACCTAAGGACAAAGTCACAATTCCGAAACCTAAAACTGTTCTGTTTCTTCTTTAGAGCTTGACTCATTCTGAATGTATCTTTTCAATTGGCTTTAGTTTTCTGTAAAGGAAAACTATTGTGCCAGCTTTGTCTGTCCGTCCGCACTTTATTCTGTCCGCACTTTTTCTGTCCTCCCTCAGATCTTAAAAACTACTGAGGCTAGAGGGTTGCAGATTGGTATGATGATGAACCACCCTCCAATCACCAAACATATCAAATTGCAGCCCTCTAGCCTCAGTAGTTTTTATTTTATGTAAGGTTAAAATTAGCCATAATCGTGCTTCTGGCAGCGTTATAAGATAGGATACCACCGGGTCGTGGGTAGTTTCATGGGCGCGCTCAGCACAACGTGCCAGAACCACCGAAAGATATCTATTTTTGGTGGTCTTGATTATACGCTGTACAGAAATCCCGATTGCGCATTTTTTACAAGTTTATTTTTTATCCTTCAGTATGGGTATTTTCGTTCTTGACTTCGTCTCCTGTACATTCATACAGGAGATGCACCCCGGTGATATGTTTCAGGCATAGCCTTCTTCAGTGTTTTTGTTTATATTTCTCCTAGAAATATTTTACGTGTTCCAGAGTACTGGCTCCTCTCGTATATTTTTGCAGTGAGATGCAATTATATTTTGCAAGCTTTTTCATTCTCTCAATTTCAAGGGTAATTTCGCCTTCAAATTACCCGCGATGTACCAACGTGTCCTTGTCCCCCTAATCTATAAGCAAGTACCATGGGTACTGATGTATCCTTTGCTTTGAGAGAGAGAGAGAGAGAGAGAGAGAGAGAAAAAATATGCACCCACGAAGTGTCCCTCCAATACCGCTGACTGTGTTCAGATCCTAATTAGCACGGTCTGCACCTGATTCTTGGTCAGGATTCTAGACACATAATCACTGCCTGTGATAGCTCTCCTATCCGGTGTTAACCAGTTGCATATCCTGGTCTCTCTTAACATGGTTTTGGCAGAAGTATTCATATCTATTTGATTCTCTTAGTAGTAGCAGTATTTATTATCTATCAGACTATTAATTCTACTGCTACCGGTGATGCAACTATTGTTGCTGTTCTTGTTATTACCGTTATTGATATTGTTTATTCCAGAACGGAAAATGTTGGGCTCTCACTAACAGCTAGTTCCATTTCTGTGACTGCTATTGGTAACGTAATTCAATGAAAAGAAGGAAAAAATCATCTTTTGTGACTTGTTTTGCGTCAAGCAAATTGGTTTAAACCTCTGAAGGTTTTGAGATCTTTCAGTGGTAATATTTCCTTAAGAAAGAAAACTGTTTATTCTTCCCTCCAGTATTTTTTTTTCCAGAGAAATTGTGTGTCAAATGCTCGTAATGATTTCAAGATTTAATAAAGAAGCATGACAGCGGTTTATCGGCCTCTGATACTTCAAGTGATAGAAACTAGTCTACTAAGTAGGCTTAAGATTATTTCCATTATGTCAAGTTCTTTTATGAAATTAATGTCTTTTGAGGATGTATTTTTTTTTACCTAATTGGAAGTAATCTTCATGTATTTTAAAAATCTTGTACTTTTATTACACTGATCG
Organism: Macrobrachium rosenbergii; assembly: GCF_040412425.1. Lineage (NCBI taxonomy): Eukaryota > Metazoa > Arthropoda > Malacostraca > Decapoda > Palaemonidae > Macrobrachium > Macrobrachium rosenbergii. Next base: position 30,901,498 of record NC_089795.1, read on the forward strand.
TCCATAGAGGCCCAATGATCGCTTAGTAAACTCAAAGTAACTCAGAGTGAATTCCAAAGAGACTGTCACTGACCCAGAAGAATGCCATCAGACTTTCACGAATGCATCCTGTTGCTCAATTGATGCCCGCGTCTGTGTACGCGTTGGTTGAGGCTGGGATATAGTGTGAGTGAAAGCTATGCAAAATTGGGTCAAGGTTCTTAAAAGGACTCAGGTATCAGCGTTTGGTCTTCTTGTATCCTGGAATAACAAACATCATTAGTAGGCATTAGAACAGCCAATTATCATTATAAGCAAATAGTCTCTCTCTCTGGATTATGGAGATACGCGTGTAATCAGCTATATGAATAATTGCGCATACTACATTACTGCGTCTTTTGTTGAGAAGGAATCCAAGCACTGAAGTTACATTTTCCTGTTGTAATTTGGTTTGTATTTACGTTTCCTCAAGAGCCCTTGGTGTTGCGGATACATTTTGTCAAGTAAAATTTTCAGTAGGTCTTTTCCTTAATCATAGCCTTCATTGTAGATCTGTTTTCTTAAGGTTTCTGACGCTATAGCGGTAACAATCTATAAAAGATCCGTCTGCAATACTTATATACTCCTGGAAGTAATGAGAAGTACGCAAACCTCTAATAAATCGGCTATTGAGATATTTAAGTTTTGCGATCCTAATCCAAAACTTGCTTTTTCTGGTACCGAATGACAGGTCAGTAGTTACAACGTTCAATATGTAGCTCTAGACAAGTCGTTATAAACTAGTATAGAATCTCAAAAAATAGTGAATAATCATGAGTGATATGATTAATGTAGTAATGCATGAATCTTTAAATCGCAGACACTATTTAATTTAGTAGCTCAATACGATTCCTCCAGAATATTTAATTTAGTAGCTCAATACGATTCCTCCAGAATATTTAATTTAGTAGCTCAATACGATTCCTCCAGAATATTTAATTTAGTAGCTCAATACGATTCCTCCAGAATATTTAATTTAGTAGCTCAATACGATTCCTCCAGAATATTTAATTTAGTAGCTCAATACGATTCCTCCAGAATAGTAAAAACACGCTATAAGGCGCCTAAGTATTCCCAGTGCTCTTTATAATCGTTCACATTTACATGGGACAAGCTAAGAAATGCTGTCACCTTTAAGAATCAGATAGTGTACTCGAGTTAATCTTTGAAGTTGAGTGAATTAGCCCCCAAAGACCTTGAAAGGCGGTGGTAGTAAGGATGAAGCATTAATACTTAGGCCACAGTACTCTTTGTATCAAGGCAGGTCAAAACAATTATAATTCTTTCTGTACGGTCTGAGTGTAAGTAAATGATCGACCCCGATCTATCAGAAAATCAGTTTTCCACATAAGAATTTTTTCATAATTGCCTCGGGGATTTTGACGATGGTGGTATATTTTTCCTCTCATAATACTTGCGCATTGATTTTTTTAAACACGAAACACCCGAACAAACGAGAGAGAGAGAGAGAGAGAGAGAGAGAGAGAGAGAGAGAGAGAGAGAATTCAAATGTTCACTTATGTTGCAATTGAGACATCGATGATAATGAATTGTAAAGAAAGTTCCGGTGTGTTATCTTTTCTTTTGTTGTCGTGAACGACCAATATGAGTTCGAGTTTCCTCCATTCTTAGGATTAAGTAAGACTCTTAATCTCAATAGGATCTACCCCCCCTCTCTCTCTCTCTCTCTCTCTCTCTCTCTCAAGTCGGATGGCATAACACCTCTTGCGCAACCACGTAGGAGATGACTCTCTCTCTCTCTCTCTCTCTCTCTCTCTCTCTCTCTCTCTCTCTCTCTCTCTCTCTCTCTCTCATGTAGTGTTAATGAAATGAAACAGTAATTGCACACATCTCGGTAACTATGTATGAATTCCATCATAATTTGAAATGCCACGAATTTCAGCAAAATAAGAAAAAATAAACTTCGTTAATTTTGCATAGGCACCGGTGTTAGATTTGTTTACTTTTACCTAAACAATAAACAACTCTTAGATATGCTAGTTTTATCTCATTTTATATAAAAAACAAAATATCTTTTATTATATATATATATATATATATATATATATATATATATATATATATATAATATATATATATATATATATATATATATATATATATATATATATATATATATATATATATATATATAGTGTGTATTTATGTGCAGTCTTCTGTCTTCATCTTCATCGATATGCGTTTCACGTATTGCATTGCTGCTGTGCTCAGGAATTTGGAAAATTTTTATTTTTGTTTATTTAGAATTCTTTTGCATTTATATTCTCTCGTGACTTGTTATAAACTTTACATAAACATATAAACTCCCTCGCCGATTTCAGATCAGAGGTTTGTCTCCGGTACTCAAGTAGCTTAAGTTTTCCTCTCTTGTGGATTGATCTCAAGAGCCTTGCACAACCAGAGAGAGAGAGAGAGAGAGAGAGGAAAAGAAAGAAAGAAGAAGAAGAAATGACTCGTGCTGCATCATCAGTCACCGACGGATTAGAATTGTTAATGGAATACTTGCATTATTCCTCGTATAATATAAAACTGGAACGCTGCGCGACCGTTCAACATTTCACACACACACACACACACACACACACACACACACACACACACACACACACACACACAGCTGAATGACTGGTTAGATGGAATGACAGCTTGGTTGCGTGATTTTATATTACAACGACGGATAAGAATCAGTTATGAGAGTCCTTTTAGTCATTCACTGTATAATTTATCGTAGGAGCACGGGCCAACCACAAACCAAGCAAGTCACGTGAATTATCGTTCTGCTTCAAGGCAGAACGAGACACTGGAGGGTCATTGATGTCTTGAAGTTTCAGGGAGTTTATTTTCTAGACGTTGATGAAGGCTAAGGCCCATGGGGCAGATTATCCGGACCTTGGAAAGGTCAAGGGTTTGTCTTAGGTCCGTAAGATGAAATCTGTCGACACTGAGATGATTTGCTGGACTTGTGACTAAGGTATAAAGACTAGATTGAAATCACCAAATATCCATAGATTAGAATCGCCGACTAAAACAATGATTTATAAAGTAGGTTTTGTGGACTTTGAAAATTACCAAGCCTATAGCGTAGAAAATGATTATGCCTACAGATAGGGCCATTGGTCACTTTACATTAAGTATTGAGTTTAGGAATCTTTGGGCATGTGATGGGTTCCTTGAAGTGTTATCCTCTATCATCGTATAACTGTCTCTGAATATTTTTTAGTTTTTGAAAGAAATCTCTGGTTCGATTGTTTGAATCGAATGGTAATGAGTCCTATTTTTCAACGAACATTGCAGTTTATTGGTAATATTAATTATTATTATTATTATTATTATTATATAAAGTTTTATGAATAAACATGAAAGTAACAACAGACGCTTACCAATTTAGTTGAAATTACTTTGTCTTATATTAGAGAATTGCAGGAAGAAAAAGGTAGGAGTCAGCTGTTTGACTTTCTTATTCTGTCTCCTAATGTTCCTTCCTGCTTGTGATAAATCACTTCGGATGACTTGGACTCTCGGTAGAAGCTGCTCTTAATTGATTTTCCTTTTTACATCCCCACAGCAAGCGGACCGTGTGCATGCTTGTGTATGCATACAGACCCACATATGTGTATATAGAGCTAAAATCTGCCATCGCTAACTGCCCAGAATATCTTACGTAAGACATACAAACCAACGTATAAAGTAAACTTTAAAGTAACTTTTGTTCCATAGAAATCACTATTTCGTTTTACGCAGTACGGGAAATCGTTATAATCATTAAAAAAAAAACGTTAGTTTTCTTCATATCATCAAGTTCTTTTCCGATGTTGATGACCATAGTCTGCGATATCATTTTAATTAGAGTGATCAGTCAACGGTCAGTTTTGAATCACATTATATCATATTTAGATTATCTTATTAGTGGCCACCATTCATCTTTTAATCATTATTACTCTTGTAGCTTTTCATAAACACTTACGGCGGATGTTATTGGCGTTCTTCCAAAAGTAAAATGTGAAACAATTCTCCCTTTAACTGTGATCATGCCATTCTTTGTGTCCTTTTTATTTATTTACTTATTTTTTGTTTGCCTGGACTGATTTCGCCAAGGCGCGGCAAGACCTCCTTGGCCATTTTAGTCATTGTTATAATTATAGTAAGAGTGAAAACTGGGGGTCCAAGAAGAGAAGCCCTATGACGGGCTAAAGAAGGTCTAAAGAATATTCTGTTTCCATATTCTTTAGACCTTGGGGGAGGTAGGACGCGGTGACCTAAGACTTGTCAGGTTAGGATCAGGAACCAGGTGTGCAATTTCATGGAACGCTATGACCAGGAGAAACAGTACTTGGAAAATTGACAGCGCTCAGAACCCGCGTCATGATTCGCCTAAATATCTTTGAAACTCAGTTCATTGTCCTTAAGTTTACCTACTTTTCCGTAGCCACGCTTTATCGATCTTGCTGATTTCTTTTTCTTTGTTTTTTATGATTTAAGCTTGCCTGTTATGGCCGCCATCGTTTCAAAAAGACAGAGCCTTGAGTTCAATCCCGTAGACGGGAAACAACTAATGGCCGTTTCCTGTAAATTATTTAGTTCCCTTTTGACCTGAACAGTGAATAATGTACTCGGTAGTTAGTTGACTATGGCGGAACGGAGCTGGGGGTGAAAAGGGCATGAGAATTGTTAAAACCCTCCTTGTCTCTGTAAAGCCTTCGTTCCACTACTCAGCTGACAGCTATCATGTAAGGAATTTATTTGAAAATGTTTCTAAGTCAGTTTCTCTCGCCAGCTATTGAACTTAGGACTCTCGTTGGTGAGGCAACTCAGGCAAGGCAGGGTAGGGAGAGAGAGAGAGAGAATGTGTGTGTGTGTTGATAAAGAAGCATATCTACCGTCACTTCTTGATGTCATCACAGAGTAAGGTCAAATATGTCATAAGCGCAATTGAATTACTTCGGGGGCGAAGGTTGGGGGACGAGAGGGGAAGGCCGGGTGGTAGATTAGGAAGCTCATGGTGGGCGGTGGAAATTTTCCCCTGCATCCTATAAGCTCTCCTCCCCCTGCCCTCCGTCCTCCCCCCAGTCATCGGCGAGTTTAAAAATATACCCACATTTGAGTGAATGGCACTACGCCAGGTACCCTCGGTGCCAAAGGGCCAACTCCGCTTGGCACTGTGGCACCATTCGGGTTAACCTTTCTGTCTCAGTCAATTTAGGTACAGAGCTCTTATCATAAACTTGTGTCGGTAATTATTGGTTTTGCTTTCGATAAAAAAATCTGTTCATATTTGAAAATATATATATATATTTTTTTCTAATTTCTAGTAACTTGAATATTTTGTTTCGTGATGATCGTTATGCGTCGGAAGTCAGTGTAGGTTGTACATATTTTAATTGAAGTTGTTGGTGAGACGCCTCAAGTAATTTGCTTTAGCTGAAATTCAGTTGAATTTCTATTATACAGTGAACACTTTTTTTCTCTTTTCTTTTCTGCGTGTTAGAACAATACTCCACGGACTTTGGAATCGCTGTTACTCTGCAGTTATTCTAGCATAAAGTTGTTATTGGCTATTGATGTAGAGGATTTCATGCTTGGTTTATAACCCTAATGGTCACGCTTCTTCGTGGGAGCAGTAACAACAAATTTAACAAAAAACTATCAGAGTTTGCAAATATTTTGCACCCGAACACTCTCTCTCTCTCTCTCTCTCTCTCTCTCTCTCTCTCTCTCTCTCTCTCTCTCTCTCTCTCTCTCTCTCTCTCTGTTCGCATGGCCTTTTTAATATCAGGCAGAAATCTGCTGTGAGGAACCTTTGAGGTTTGTGCACAAGACGCTCAGATTATTCAGTAATCCAAGAAAAAAAGAACAGTGCTGAAACTCGTAGATACTCGAGAGCAAAATAAGATTAATTTATTTAAAAAAAAAAAAGTAACGGGACAAGCCGAGTTTCAGAAGAAGGCTTCAATCGAACTGACAACCAATGAGGGGTCCTTCTGGCAGACCGAATGAAGTTCGGTAGGAGGAGCTTCTAAAAGTAAATTAGGAAGTGATGAGATGATCGTTTCGGATCGTTGGCTGAGCACTGGATCTGGATTTTGGAAACCTTCGCTAAAGTTGTTGGCCATATCGCGCGGACTTTGAATGCCGCGTAAATGGATTTGTTCTTGAAGAACTTGAAAGATTTTTTTTTATTATTATTCTTTTACAAAATTATTATTAGATTCACGGACGACTGCAGTTCCTCTTAGACGACATCATTATACCGTTGGTGATAGCTGTAATAATAAAAATGATAATAATAATATCTACTGTTCTTTGCTTTCACATTAGTGTTGTTAAAACAGCAAGACTCATCAGGGAAACAGAGTTTCAGCAATCGAATGGAAATTTGCCAGCCACATACTTTTGGAAAAAAAAATTAAAAGGCAAGAAATTTTGGTTGTGCTTTCAGACATATTCGAACACGCATTATAATGTTTGTGTTATGAATTTCTACGTTATTTGCACTCTTTATTTTTCTTCATATTTCACTGTTTAAGGAGGTAACATCTTTTTAATTTATGAACTTTAATAACCTTTTAAATTTGAGCAAACAAAAGAGCTCTACGCCCTCACAGCTTTATTGACAAGCCATTTTAATATTATTCACTTTTGAGAAAGGAGCCCGTTACCAGTTCATCCACAAGGGACAAGTTTCCTCCTTGTGCAGATAAATGATACAAAAGAGATCTTGAAATCTTTACTTACAGTTGAAAAAGGTGTAAGATTAGAACCAGTGATTAGCCGAGAGAAGAGAGGCTTGGTACTGTCTGCTAAACCAGTAATTCGTCCATGAAGAAAAGAAGTTTTCTCCTTTTGAAACCATTTGTTAGCCATTAGTCTTTCAGTCTATTAGTACTCACACGCAACAAAGCAGTAAGCAGTGTAGTTCTGATGCCTCCAAATGTAAAATGAAGTATTTTACATGTGAGATGCAGTTAAAAAATTAAACACCGCTTTTTGCTATATAGATCACGTTCCATTCAGCTCACATTGCAACATAATGATATGTCAGATCGAAACTTTATGTCAGTATCATTGTACCAGTTATTTAACTTTTATATAACAAGGTAACTGTTTCTTTATTCATTCATTGGTTTTACATTTTTATAAACATGATTTTATTATTTATGTAGGTTTAAACCTTAGACGACATTCATTCATTTTTAATGACTTATTTCCTTTTGGCAAGATTAAAAGCCGAGGCACAGTTGTGGCCTGATCGATAACATAGGCAGCATATAAACTTGTCAGTATTACTTTAGCTTTTGGTATTATAAATCTTGTTGGCTTTACCTACAGTCTTATTGCACTAATCTGCTGTGATATTTTACAGTTTCCTCTCGTTTTCGACATTTCTATGAATGCATACACGCACTCATATATATATATATATATATATATATATATATATATATATATATATATATATATATATATATATATATATATATATATATATATATATATATATATATCAGAACAGGGAGGTGAAAAGGGTAAAGGTTGGGTAAATTTGGTGTGTTATAAAATTTTTTCTAGTTACTGGTTTTCAATTGGACAGTGGTCTTATTATTAATGTTGTTAGTTCAGGTTAGTTTTGTGAAGGGAGATACTAAATTATTTAAGAAGTCTTCCTTCTCAGGTAAACAGAATATGAAGGGACATATCTTAAACGTGCGGTCAGAAACACAGCCAGTTAACAGGAAGGCGCTGAAGCCGTATTATAAGCATAAGGTCAATGAACCTATGAAGCAAAAACTCATTTTTATTCCTAATAAATGCATGTGTCCATGTCTATTTGACATTTGTAAAACCACTGACATATTCGTTCGGTAATTGCATAAATTCAAAGATATACTACGGACACGAATATATATTTTTGTACAGGTGTATTCTTTAGCCAAAATCAATTTCTTCCAGGCGCAGGTGTGCGTAGCACCTGTGGTGCTCTCGTAATTGTTCTGGCCGGAGTGGTTCTTTAGTCCTTACAAAACCAAGTGAAATTTCATCACCAAGAAAAGTTCAGTAACATCTGTATTATTTATTCTATTAATCATATTCATATATTATATATATATATATATATATATATATATATATATATATATATATATATATATATATATATATATATCTTCTATCCATATAAAAATGGATATATGTGTGTGTGTGTGAGTTCCAGCATAACTCTGAAACACAAGTAGCAATTTCATCCAAACTTGGTATGCATATGATCACTGTCTGGAAAAGATTACTGTTGGGGTAAGGCATCACTGGCACCAAAGGGCACCAAAGGGGGTTGGGGTGGGAAGAGCTTCCCTGAAATGGGGCTGGTGCTGCCCATAGACTTAGTAACTAAATAAACTTCACGGGTTTATCGTACCTCATCCTCATTTCAACCGAGGAAAGTGAAAAAATTGAACTCGCATAAACAATGGGGTTGCCCTCTTACTGAATGGAAGAAGTATATGCTCTGGGTATGTTCTGTGCTTTGAGTTCTTACTGTGCAACGCCGGGTATGTCAGCTATTTATCTATATGTATTAAAATGAATGTATGTGTGTATGTTCCAGCATAACTCTGAAACGCATGGCAAAATTTCAACCAGATTTAGTATACATATGACTTACTATCTGGAAAAGAATACTGTGGCGATAAGACATCACTAGCACCAAAGGGGGTGGGGTTGAGAAGGGGGTGACTTTTAAAAATAACCGAAAACGACAAATATTAATGTCTAATCCAAAGTTTTCGAGGTCGCTAAGATGAACAGTGATACTCCCGATGCCCTTCAAGTCCAAGATCTGTCCCAATAGGGATGGGGGTGAGAAGGGGTGAAAAATAAGTTGTGTTAAAGTAATATTATGTTTTACTTTATAATTTGTATACTGTATCTATATTTTTAAAAACCTATAAATAAAAATTCTTTGATATTACACTATAAATAGATTTGATTCCTTTTCTTGTCTAATAGGAGGTTGGGATAAATAAACATCCGGGTGTGTTTTACATGCTTTGGGTGTGTTCTATGGCCTGGGTGTGTTCTGCGCTTTGAGATTTTACCATGCAACGCTGGTACGTCAGGTAATATATATATATATATATATATATATATATATATATATATATATATATATATATATATATATATATATTTATGCTTAATGTGTGTATGTATGAATGTACCCATATGTGTGTATATATATATATATAGTGTTGTTCGACCCTCTTTTTCATTTTTTTCTCAAGGCAAGCTACGTTTTTATAACAATTTTGCTATAATGCAGCAGAAAGCAGAATACCTTTTACAGTTTAGTGAATTATTCACAGTGCGAGCACTCAGTATATACTCCATACGTCCCAAGTAATCATCTGATTCACTTACCGGCCTCGTTTAGACATTCCACGAAGTCCATGAAGCCTTGTCCAGCAGTGACAGGCCACCTTGAGAGAGCATAACCGAGTTCCATAGAAAGGCATTATAACAATAATAGAAGTAAACTGGCATATATTGACTCCAGCTGGAAATAGAAAATGTGACAGGAGTGTATGTATGTGCGAATAGATATTACTGTTACTATTGTTGTTCCAGAAGTGCATATATTTATGAGGACTGAGCCAAAAAGCCAATTAACTTGCTGAGGGAGCCTCCACTTATCTGAGAAAAGAGAATGGAGCAAAATGTGCCAGTTAAATTATTTATATACCTAATGAATTTATCCAGGAAGTAACCATTTGTATTTTGAATCAATATATGCAAACATAGGCATGTGTATATATATATATATATATATATATATATATATATATATATATATATATATATACAATTAAGTAATAAATAATGTATATACATGCATATGTTTGTGTATATATATTATATAGATAGAGTTAGAAGATAGATATGTGTGCGTATGTATGTATGTGTGTATGTGTCATCCATGTTTAGTATTTAAAGCCCCCCATAAGGGTTTAAATTCCTTTTTGAAGTGAGAAGTGATAAGAACTGTAACATCCCGGTTAGGATATGCGACTGCGTAATTATGCAGCTTGGTTAAAACCCTTGGCACTTTATTCTTTTATGGTTGTATCCCATTGCTATTTTTGCATAAAAATGTTTATGTGAAGTTTGTTGATTTTTATTTTCTTCTGTACTCTAGTGTCTTTTCGGTCGGGAATTCTTTTCAGTTTGGTCAAATTTGCTGTTATTGCAATGTTGTAGGAATTATAAATAGCATTAAAATGGCCTCATATGGAGAGGTTGCAATTTTAAAAGTTCCTAGAACTTGTCGTCATTTCAGCAATGAAATTAGCTGCTTGAATATGTTTACAAAGCAGAATAGGTAACATAAACAAACAAATGCAACTTCCTTTTCTGAAAGAAGTATATAGTACTTTTCACATCCTTTCGTAATGTTTAAATATAATTCAGGTATATTTTTTGTATTTATATCTTCATTATTATTGTTATGAAAGAACTCCTGAAAAATTTTGTCTGATGTACTTGAATTATATATGTGTGTATATATACAGTACATACTGTACAGTATATACATACACATATATATGTGTGTGTGTGTATACGCATTATATATATATGCACCTGAGAGTTTAGGTTTTCATATCTTTGTCTCTACATATTTGACCGTTTGCAGACAGATTCGGGGTATGTGTAAATTCTCACTTATGTAACGTCTAAACGTTAACATGTTTTCAGTCAGTATAATCAAGATAAGCTTAAATTTCTCTTACATAACTTTCTTGGGAGGAGTTTGGTTTCAGAGGTTGACCTGGTGTCATCGGGATTTTCTTTTGTCAATTTTCTGAACAAAGATTAATGACGATCCTAACGAGGATCTCGGCCTTAATTTTGGTGACCTTCGTTATAATGAAGCGAGCGATAATGAGTCGTGTTGGTAGTGGAAGTAACGACCAAGTTTCGTTGTATTTTTTGACGACACGACCCTTCCGAAAAGAAACGCAATCTCGCTAGGTCTTTTATTTAGAGTTTAATGGCGCGAACGTTATAGGTAGACACTGAACATGACACTAGATGGTGTTGACTGATGACACTGTTATTGTGACGTGGTTATGTTCCCCTTACGGAGGTGAGGCTGAAAGGGGTTCAATTAGCAAGACAGTGTTCAATTTTGTCCTCGTTAATAGGAAATAGTATCTCGTTTATTTACAGGCAGTGGATGATGCCGTTTTAATGAGACTTAATTTCCATCTTACGCTTTATATTACAAAAGACATGACTCCTATTTTTAAAAATCATTGAAAGTATGCTGGTGATCTAACTTACCTCCCAAGAAATTGGCGAGGTGTAAGTTGAGATTCTCTTTCTTCTCGTCAATGCTCCCTTTTAAAAAACAAAAGCTTAAGATTATTTTTTTTTAGTACACCCAGACACTGAACTGCGTAGAAGTTTCAAAATTCACGTTTTTTTTTCCGTCACCTTAAAAATAGGATCTTGGAAGAAGGGTCCGGCTAATTTTTTTTCATTTTTTTTTTTTCGTCAAGTTTTTTATGCTATCTGAAACAGGATTTGGGAAACTTCAGCCCCGTCAGTGGAAGGGGATACTTCATCCACTTGACAATTAGTGACCCTTCGTTAATCATCTTGACTTCATCTTTCTCCTCTAGGGCGTTTTGGAGGATGAAATTTCAAATTATCATCTCTCTCTCTCTCTCTCTCTCTCTCTCTCTCTCTCTCTCTCTCTCTCTCTCTCTCTCTCTCTCTCTCTCTCTCTCTCTCACACACACACACACACACACACACACACATATATACACATATATACACACATATATATATATATATATATATATATATATATATATATATATATATGTGTGTATATATATATATATGTGTATGTATGTATGTACGTGTATAAATAAATATAAACTGATATATATATATATATATATATATATATATATATATATATATATATATATATATATGATGTGTGTGTGTGTGTGTGTGTGTGTGTGTGTGTTGTGTGTGTGTATTGTGTTGCATTTGCAGCCTATTTTCCTTTACCAACCTGAATCTGTATTAACCCTATGGCAAGACTGCCATGATCTTATAATGGCAGGGATATTGTTCTTTATTCATCCCTTGACGCTTCATGAATCGGAGCTTAAAATGATTTTAGACACCATTATGAGCAACGTTGTTAGGTATGAAAGTGGCCGATGAAACGGTGTACCGTCAGGTGATGGGCTCATTTCGCATTAGTTGCCAGCAGCGTAACAGTAACAGTGTGTCGATTAAGTTTTGCTTTTGCAACGTTTCTGTACTTGTGTTATAGGCTAGTTTTTATAGGTTCTGGGCGTTGGAGACTGGTCGGCACCCTCAGACAGTTAGTAACGAAATACTGGAATAGGCTGAAAGATGCTAAAATTGATCAAATTAATTTTTCATCAGCAGAAGGCATAGCTGTTAAAATTTTTATTACATTACATGGGGGATGTTTCGTTACATCAATATTTTCCCGTAAGGGAACAAAGTAAGTATTCTTTCAGAAACAAATATTACAATCCTCTGTTGGCTTTTGATGAACGGTTTCAATAGCTCTCAGATTTCTTGAATGTTGCTCAAGGTTTTAGTCTTTCCATTCAGTAAACCGAAAGTGTGTTGTGATATATGCGTCCAGCAACCCATAAAGAATGTGTTTTTTAACATATTATTACAAGACCTAATTGTTGGATTTCAGAATTCCTATTGTTGTATGACTTAATCTTGCCGAACCTGACTGCTAAATTTCATAGTTTTCTAACAACTAATGGTCACATCTTGATCATTATTTCCGTCGATAAAACAGTTGTTTTAATTGTATGGTGAAGAAAATATGAGGCTTCATATCCTCCCTTTCGAAGTTAGCGATATTACAAGCATTTTCAGAGTTTGTATAAAATCTTGCACTTTGGTGCGAGGCCAATATTCATCCATGAAAGAAAACTCATACGACGTTATTTTTTGCGTTTGTTAAACTGCGTTAGTATATATCTGTTGCTTCTAACATTATTGTTCGTACAGTACAGCAATCAAGTTTTCTTTCAAGAAATTTACTTAGTCCAACGAAATTGTTGAGATTTCAACTGTGCTAACAAAGATTTGCCTGACGAAGCACAGGCAGATATTTCCTTGGATATGCAGCTTGGCTCATGGAACTTTTTCAGGCATTTTATGTATCATAGAATAAACAACGACTTTTACCCATTATTATTCCTGTCCTTTTTGCAGATTTCATACCTTGCTTGTGCTAACTCATCAAAGTTGTTAACAACAGAACTGCTGTTTCTGTGAATGGTTAACAAGAGAAGTTTTATGATTTTTATCGGCAAGGTAGTAAACATGTGAACGGAGGTTTTGTTGTGCAGGGAAGAGAACGATAGAATAATAAAGTTTAGTGTCTGTTTGTCGATGTTTTTGATATGTAAAGAAAGGCCGAAGGCTCGGTTTTTTCCTCTTGTTAGAGAACAAGGGGAAAAAAACAAACTTCATATCCTTCCCATCATTTAAGGATAGACTCTCTCCTTAATTTTTAATTTAATTGTACAAAGACTGAGCACGATTCTTATGAGAATGTCATTAGTGAAATGATCTTCCTTAATTAAATGAGATTAAGTCGGCGGATATAATATACTGTATTGTCATTTGTCGGACAATTAGGTCTTGTTAATTAATGCTGGATTTTGCTTTATATTTTACGATGTCTTGAGATCTAGCTTTAATGCATACACTTTTTATAACATGAATATATATATATATATATATATATATATATATATATATATATATATATATATATATATATGTGTGTGTGTAATGTTAATAAGAATATATATATATGTGTGTGTGTGTATATATATATATAAAAAATATATATAATATACATACATATATATGTATATATATTGTATAATAAACATATATGTGTGTGTGTGCGTGCGTGCGCGCGCTAGAGAGGAGAAAGACAAGTAGGCAAGATATTGTTTGGGTATTTTCAAGAACATATCCCTTCCATGAACTAAGAGCGTTTCAAATCTCAGTGTGTATTTTCTTTCTTTCGTTTTCAGGAGCGTTTTTGATCCCGTACCTCATCATGATGGTCCTGGAAGGAGCGCCCTTGTTCCTCCTCGAGCTGGGCATCGGCCAGCGCCTCCGGCAGGGCTCCCTGGGCGTGTGGACAATGATCTCGCCCTGGTGGTCGGGCCTGGGCGTGGCTTCCACCATCGTGTCCTACCTCGTCGGGTTGTATTACAATGTTATTATAGCTTGGTGTTTTTATTACCTCTTCAATTCGTTTAGGGTGAGTATGAGCGTTTTTTCTCCCGTACCGAATTCTGGTGTTCCTCGCCAATGAAATATGTTCATTTTATCTCTAGTTCAAATGTTCTTCCTTTAAAAAAGAATATGTTACCACTCACCTAATTCTTTGTCTCTTAGAATATTTTATTACTCAAGGGTGGCTATAAGTGTTACTAGAATTAGCTATAAATTGGTCCAATTCTTTCATTTTTGTTGTCGACGCTTGTTAAGAGCGTTGTTAAGGAACTTATCTTATTATAGTACCTTTGGTTCACAAGCTTTACGTTGTCGTTTGACGATGTCTGCATTCTTTAAGGAAATTAGCCACACACCCATCTAATTCTCTTGCCCTGAAACACTACCGGACTTTGTAGTTTAATAATCGATGCGGTTATTATCAAAATTTGCACGATTGTAGCATACAGTAGAGTTAGTCTTCCTTCCTTTATCCAAAAGTCACGACAATTTTTCTTCATCGTCTTCTGTATAAAACAGACATGATAATATATCGTGGAAAATATAACAGTCTTTCGTTTTTATTTCTCTAGTTCTTCAGGCTCCTTCTGCTGTTTGGAATTTGTTTAAATAAGACTTCATCTTTTTTTCAAGTATTCTGTTTCAGTAAAAGAGAGAAAATATGATCTGTTTCTTTCAGTTCAATTTTTTTTTAAAGTTTACGTTAAACTGATCTAGAATATATTAGCTGCTTAATCAACTTTTCACTCTCCCTTGTCCCTTGTTATTTCTTGGATATTACTTAGAATCATTTTCTGAAACTCAAAGAACGTTTATATTTTCCGTTCATCTCGTGTTGCATTTTTCTTTGCGGTTACTTTGGTAGTCTGGATAAAATTGATCAGAAGAGTAAATTATCGCTTATTCGTTTTATTTGTGTTCATATGCTATCCATATATTTAGTGTTGTGTATAAAACCGATTAGATACATGATAGAGCGCTGGTTCCTTAAATTTTTCTTGTTTCACCCTCCGTTACCATCTCTTGATCAGTATTCTGAATAGATAGAACTGATTTGAAGCTTGGCGGTGCACTTATTGAATTAATTTCCGTAAATTCATGTCTCCTCCACCGATTTCTTAGTATTCTGTGTAAAACTGATCAGAAACTTATAGGGCGCTAATTGATTGTATCCAATCTCTTCCTGCCTCCTCTACTGCCCTCAAAAGATTTCTGTAACGAACAGAAGTTTCGAAGAGCGAAAGAACACTAAACTGGACCTTCTTCACTTTTCTAGTCTCCCTTGCCGTTCGGAATATGCCCCAACGAGACCATTCCGAACACAAACCTCACGCTGCCGGTCGAAGAGTGCGAGCTCTCCAGCGAGACGGCTTATTTCTGGTACAGGCAAACCATCGACGCCACGCCCTCGATCAACGAGACCGGCGGCATCAAGTGGTGGATGGCCCTGTGCCTGGTGCTCTCGTGGATCCTCGTTTGGCTCTGCATCATGAAGGGCATCCAGTCTTCAGGAAAGGTGAGTTCCCTCGGGAGGTGACGATAGATTTCCACGCTGGTGTTTCGTGGTGTCTGCTTCTGCAGTCTTGGTAATGACCTTTTCATCTATAGTTATGCCAGTTGGATAGTGGTCAGTCTTTGGCGAGCTGAGACGTGATATCACAAGGCTGTAAATTTTGCCTCCTGAGAAATTGTTATTGTTTGTAGTCTCATTTCCCATGCCTCGTATCTTTATCTTTATATATATATATATATATATATATATATATATATATATATATACATATATATATACATATATACATACAACCATATATATATATATATATATATATATATATATATATACATACATATATATATATATATATATATATATATAATATAATTTTATTTATTATTATGGCTTACCTTTTTATTATTAAACTTAAAGTGGCAGAATGAGGTTTTGTTCCTTAAGCAGCATGTAAGTGTTAATGGATCTTAGAAGGGGAATCATTCTTTCTCAAGATTACATTGCCAGTTTCCCAAAATTGTTTGTTAGTGGCACAGACGTCATCCTTTCATCCTGTGTAAACTTGTCGCTGTGCAAATACCCATATTGCACGGGTGCTTTAGTAATGAGTCATTTCCAGTTTGGTTGCTTCTGTTTTTAGTATTTATCGCTATTTGTAGGTTAATATCATTATCATTATTATTCAGAAGATAAAACCTATTCATATGGAACAAGCCCACAGGGGCCATTGACTTGAAATTCAAGCTTCCAAAGAATATGTTGTTAGAGGAGGTAACGGGAAATACAGAAATAGGAGATCCCACTCATTAAAAAAAAACGAATTTATAAATAAATAATGTATTAAAATGTTGCATGCTTTTTATATTACAGCGTGATTGGTGTTAACGTGCACATTACATTACTTAATTTCCTGAATATTTCCAGGTTGTGTACTTCACTGCTATCTTCCCTTACTGTATCCTCATCATTTTCTTCGGCCGTGCAGTCACCCTGAAGGGAGCCATGGAAGGCCTGAAGCACATGTTCACCCCCGATGTAAGTGGCACGAAACCGCTCTCTTCGTATTTCTGTCAAAATGTATTTGTGCTTGTGATGCCTAATAGTTTTGGGATTTTATTTCGTGAGTTTTCCCTAAATGCAGGAAAGCCTATGGACTCAGTTTCTGGAACAAATTTGTCTATACATCAGACATAGTTCTTTGTTCAGTGATATAAACAAATACTCTTTCATTTATGTTTTCTTATATTTTAGAGAAAAATTTTAAGAACTCGCTGCATTTATGTATTAGTTTAGTGCTTATAGTTTACCAAAATTACGGAACCTTGTTCCATAGAGGTTTTTCTTCATCATTCATTATCCCAGAGTTTGTTGTTGTTTTTGTTTTATAAGGACGGTCACTCATCAAGTGTTCTGAGACTTCTTCACAAAATGCAGTCCGAGGGAATCAGATGACACGAGAAAACTAAAATTGGTAGTATTTCCCAAAACACAGATTTCCTCAGATACATGACAAACTATTTGTGGGTCTGGATACAGGATGCGTACAGAGGCCAGCTATCAATGTACCGGTTTAGTCATGCCCAGCTGTAGGAGTTCTGAGAACTATGTTGTATTTTTAAGCAGATGGTCTATCTACCTCTGTGATAGAACTACTTGGGCAGATTTTCCTTTTATGCTAATTGAAGTTCATCATAGAGTCTTTTCAAATTCCATCAAAATGACGTTACCAAGACTGCTACTACTACTTTTATTACCATCATCATCACTTTCTCAACAGTAAGGCACTTACTTTCAAACTGCTAGTAAGGTTATGGCCGATAATCAAAGGTATTTTTTCATGAATCTTGCTTTTTTTTTTTTTTTTGTGCCTGACCTCTTGTGTCACAGTTTGGCTGGTAATGAAATGATAGCCAATCATGAAAGTAACACGTGGGTAATGCGGTGTGCACACACGACTCTTGTAGATATTCGCTTTCTTCTAGAGGTAAATGAAGTACACTTTGCCCTTAATAGAAGTTGGGAGCAGCGCTGAGTTATCCACTCTGTGCTGAGTGATTCGGAGCTTTTGACGTTACTGGACATAATTTTCAACCTTTGGTTTTCGAAGCACTTGAGAGTAAATCGTCCGACTAATGTTTCCAAAAGTCAAAAAAAATTACCCGTAAAGGCTTTTGGTATCCACAAATTCGATTGTATGAATAATGTAGGATTCAGATGATTCCTTCTGGTTTTTTTTTTTTTTTTTTTGAGTAAAAATTTGTTGTCTGGATCTGAGCATTATCCGCGACTTTCGCCTTCTAAACACTGCTTGAAGTGTGTGTGTTCTCTTTCTCTTTGCAGTGATAGATTTGACGTCCACCTTATGATATTTAAAGACAGTTTCGACAGACCACTTCCATATCACCTCTGGTGTCTTAGCCTCTTAAGAGCAACTTGCCAATTTCTTAGAACACTGGCGTCTGAAAGTCTTGGGGATGGGGAAAGTCTTGGGGCTCTATACTGTGATCCCCTGTGCGAGAGAGGTCCTTGGTCTCTTTACTGCAAAGTTGTGGAACGGTCTCCTTTGTAGTGCCTACCTGATGCCTGGGAATTTAATTTAGAATGCAGTGCTACTTGAATGCTCCATGTTGCCTATCAGAGCTTGCTTAAATGATTTGAAATGCGTGTTATGTATCTACGTGTTATCAGTGTTATATATTTATTTTATTACCTTCCCCTTTGTTTTTTCCTTATTACATACAGGCCTTAGGTCCTCTGTACAAAATTTTAGAGGGTTTATAGGACATGTGTTTCCCTCTGAGGTTTCTGAGCACAGTGTAGGTGTTAATATTAATAGTTGGTGGTGGCGGGAAAGACAAAGTTGTTGATGGAGTCGCTGATATTATGAATTCAT
>NC_089795.1:30925267-30960267 GCF_040412425.1 Macrobrachium rosenbergii
TGGGTACTCACCAGTGATGAATGTTGATTGAAGATGATGATGAATTGGCTGTGCAGTCCAATGAATAACTATGAAGATATAACTGCACAGCAAAACAGAGGAGTTGCATCTTCTCTGGGGCTGCTTCTTCCCTTTCTTCAGGTGCTTTGGGGGGGCACTTCTTCAGTGGTTTTCGGGAGGCTTTGGAGGGTCCTTCTTCATCTGGTTGAGAAACATGGTGATAGGCAGCTGCTGTCGCTGCCTCTTCAAGCTGACAAGGACATTATTATAGGGCACCATTGCCACATCTAGGACATTTAAACACTTTATGGAGCTCTCCACATAAGGATCCCATGCTGAAGCCGCCTCCAGGTTTAGGGGACGAGAAGGAGAATGAGGGCCTGTTTTTGGAATGTCTGTCCCTACTTAACAGGATAGTCAAGGAGTTGCAGGAGATGGCTGAAGCATGGGATCCAAATATGCAGTGCTCCGTAGACTTTTCATATGCCCTTGATGGGATTTGTGCACCCTATAGAAACCTCCTCGTCAGCATAGAGAGGCATCAACAGCAATATATATATATATTTCATATATATATATATATATATATATATATATATATATATATATATATATATATATATATATATATATATATATATATATATATATATATATATATATATATATATATATATATATATATATATATATACATACATACATACATACATACATACATACATATATATATATATATATATATATATATATATATATATATATATATATATATATATATATATATATATATACATATATATATATATATATATATATATATATATATATATATATATATATATATATATATATATACATACATACATACATACATACATATATATATATATATATATATATATATATATATATATATATATATATATATATATATATATATATATATATATATATATATATATATATATATATATATATATATATATATATATATATACATATATATATACATATATATATATATATATATATATATATATATATATATTATATATATATATTATATATTTATATATATATATATATATATATATATATATATATATATATATATAGATAGATATATATATATACATACATATATATATATAGATATATATATACATATATATATATACATACATATATATATATAGATATATATATACATATATATATATATATATATATATATATATATATATATATATATATATATATATATATTATATATATATATATATATACATATATATATACATATATATATATATATATATATATATATATATATATATATATACATATATATATATATATATATATATATATATATATATATATATATATATATATATACATATATATATACATATATATATATAGATATATATATATATATATATATATATATATACATATAGATATATATACATAGATATATATATATATATATATATACATATAGATATATATATATATATATATATACGGAATTGTGTCATATATTTTATTAGTTATATGTTTAGTCTTATCACCTTCAAAGTATTCTCCATAATGCACTTATCCAGATATATATATAGCAATATATCGTTTTCTTCTGAACCTCTTCAATATAAAGCGGTTTCCTTTGAGGATATAGTACATAGTGTGGTCATGCCATTCTTGGTCAGAAACTGTCTCACACTCAAGGCAGTATATATTGTATATGAAGCCACCACCCTCCACTTTGCCACAGGTCGGGGCAAAGTGGAGGGTGGTGGCTTCATCATATATACCAGCGCACACTATGAGTGTGATATGACCAAGAATGGCATGACCACACTTACCCACCCTCCCTATTCACCCGATCTTGCTCCCTGTGACTTCTTTTTGTTCCCGAATGAAGAAAGCCTCAAAGGAAACCGTTTGCAGATGAAGAGGTTCAGAAGAAAACGACGGAGTCATTAAAAGCCATAATCAACATAAGTGCATTGCTTCAAATGGAGAATACTGAAGGTGATAAGATATGTAACAATAATGAATATATATATATATAGATATATGTACATATATATATATATATATATATATATATATATATATATATATATATATATATATATATATATATATATATATATATATATATATATATATATATATATATATATATATATATATATATATATATATATATATATATATATATATATATATATATATATATATATATATATATATATATATATATATATATATATATATATATATATATATATATATATATATATATATATATATATATATATATATATATATATATACATATATATATATATATATATATATATATATATATATATATATATATATATATATATATATATATATATATATATATATATATATATATATATATATATATATATATATATATATATATATATATATATATATATATATATATATATATATATATATATATATATATATATATATATATATATATATATATATATATATATATATATATATATATATATATATATATATATATATATATATATATATATATATATATATATACATATATATATATACATATATATATATATATATATATATATATATATATATATATATATATATATATATACATATATATATATACATATACATATATATATATATATATATATATATATATATATATATATATATATATATATATATATATATATATATATATATATATATATATATATATATATATATATATATATATATATATATATATATATATATATATATATATATATATATATATATATATATATATATATATATATATATATATACATATATATACATACATATATATATACATATATATATATATATATATACATATATATATATACATATATATATACATATATATATATATACATATATATATATATATATATATATACATATATATATATATATATACATATATATACATATATATATATACATATATATATATATATATATATATATATACATATATATATATATATACATATATATATATGTATATATACATATATATATATATATATATATACATATATATATATATATATATATATATATATATATATATATATATATATATATATATATATATATATATATATATATATATATATATATATATATATATATATATATATGTATATATATATATATATATATATATATATATATATATATATATATATGTATATATATATATATATATATATGTATATATATATATATATATATATATATATATATATATATATATATATATATATATATATATATATATATATATATATATGTATATATATATATATATATATATATATATATATATATATATATATATGTATATATATATATATATGTATATATATATATATATATATATATATATATATATATATATATATATATATATATATTATATATATATATATATATATAAAATCTTAATAGATAGTACAGT
This sequence comes from Macrobrachium rosenbergii, assembly GCF_040412425.1. Classification (NCBI taxonomy): domain Eukaryota; kingdom Metazoa; phylum Arthropoda; class Malacostraca; order Decapoda; family Palaemonidae; genus Macrobrachium; species Macrobrachium rosenbergii. The sequence continues at coordinate 30,928,833 of NC_089795.1, forward strand.
ATAAACAGTATAAAATAATGCCATTCTTTGTATTTATTATCTTTGGATTTTACACCTATGAGAATTTTAAGGACACTGATAATAAATTCTCATCCTTTTTCTTTGTAGTTCTCCCAAATATTCCAAAATCTTTGCAATGATTTATTCATTTTCTTTGGTTTTGTGCTATTGTTACAGTGTTATTCATAAAAACTTCAGATATTTAATCTGAGGATGGAAGTTTTTTCCAAGTCCACTTTGTTCATAGCTCTATAATTGGTTGCATCACATTTACAAATTCTCATGGGTAAGCTATAAGCTCTTAATGGAACTGCTGTATAGCATTATAGTAATAAGATGTTAATTTTAGTATAGGTAGCTCTTTATTAATTTTTGACACTTGCTAACTAGTTTGCTTATGGATAATTGTTATTTTAAATTATTTTTACACATTTTGGCCACATCATGTGCCTGTATTTTATTTTTTGTACATGAGGAACTGGATTTTATAAATAATTCTACAGAAAATTACAAAATAAAATTTTACCATAATAGCTAAGACAGAACATCCTTCTGAAAAATTGTCGATAACCCCTTTTAGTGTTTCTTGGAATTATACAGATTTACAGAAAGTGTTGTGGAAATAAAATTTTTAAGTAGTTCAGGACACAGCCTGTGTAAAAATATTCCTGATATAGAACATCATCGCAACATCACTCTGAACCACCAGTTTCTGCTAAATCCATGACCACAGTGTAATTACATTTAATCACAACTTGTTTTGCTTTGCTTCAACAGCAACATCGCCAAACTTTCAGAAATCGTCCAACACTTACCGGAACATACTCAGAAGGTGAATGTCACCCCAGAGAACTATGAGGAGACATGGGACAAGATTCTGCCCAGTATCAAGGATCACTACCAAAACTTGACCCACCATCACATAAAGAAATGCAGCGTGCACGACGAGCTCAGTCAGGTAAAGAATTTACTGCCACTAAAAAACTAATTTAGTACTGTAGTTATATTTCCCTCACTCCATTTGATGGTCCACGAGTCCTATTTAGATCATAAGCACTAGCACAAGACCTTAAGCTCTCTTTCAAGATTCATTTGTACTGTATTTCCTATGAAAATGTTGTCCTGTTGCCTAACTCTTTGTTTTTACTTGTTCCTTAATACTTGTAGCTAGTATTAAGCAATTATAAGTATATGTGTAGTTCGTCACGCTTAGGTACATGTCACCTTATAATTCTGACAAAAGTTTGTAATTTTTACCAGTTTCAAGTTTTGAACCTGTTTACCTCTGTTCATTGCAGGCTGCAGAAGGAACTGGTTTGGCCTTCATCGTGTTTACACAGGCTATTGTCGAGCTTCCTGGAAGTAATTTCTGGTCAGTGTGCTTCTTCATGATGTTGTTAGCTCTTGGTCTTGGCTCGCAGTTTGGTACGATGGAAGGTGTCATCACAAACCTCTTTGACATGAAGATATTTGTGAGAGTCCGGAAGGAAGTTTTGACTGGTAGGTACAAACTTGGATACATGCAAAAAGGCATTTCTAGCACAATAATTGTCATATTCTTATTAATTTATATTGAAAAAATTTCACAAATATATCAAATTATGATCATCAGTAACTGAAAAGTTTCATATAGTTTTTTGTATTACAGTACATGGTACCAACAGCCTTTTGCTCAATGTCATTTGGTTCTGAAGTAGTAGGATTCTAGATTTTGCACTTTCCTTATGATTTCATGATTTTTTAGGTGAAATGTCATTTTATATTCAGTGACATTTAATTTCTTGGAAGTTTACAATTCACCCTTACTTAATTTTGTTCATTGGTGTAGAGAACTTTTAATTTTCATTTCTAATTTTTTTTCTTTTTAACAACATCATTCATTCAGGAGAACTAATCATTTTATACAAATGGCGTCGCACTTCCACAGATCTTTGTTTCTCTTCATCAATTCTTAAAATTGTATGTGGGATCATTTTTTTGTCTTGCTGACTCCAGAAACCACCTTCATTTTAAGCGTCTCTCCCTCAAAATCGTCCTTGGTGCATTAGCTCACCTCTGATTCACCCTCCATCCCCTACACTCCCCTTCCCAAATATCTCCCATCTCGTGAAATAACAAGGCCAAACTACAGTACTTCAGTCTGCCTTCCTGCATCTTTTTTATTATTTCCCTCATGCTTGTTGGTCACCTTATCTCTTTTTTCTTATTCTCTCCCTTATCGTCACCGTACACATCCACCACACTTTCATCTGCACTACAACCAAAACTTTCTGAGATTACTTCATCATACATATCTCTGTCCCGCAGATCATTGCCCTGTACCTCATCATTTCATCAGGCTTTCTTACCCTTATTTCAAGAATGACGGTTTTTGTACATTTATTACTTTCATCATTTTACCTGTCTCTTAATAGGAGGCCGTTGTGTCACCATTTAAAGAGTAAAGCCCAGTAACACTTTGCATGTGGGATCTGGATTTTATTAAGAAATCTTGCCTATCTCCAAGCCATCAAGTTGCAAGAAATATATAGCGGGATTTAATGGTGTTTCATTATTCATAGATAAAGGACAAAAACACTTTTCCCAAGCTGTAACTCTTAATATGTATTGCAATTTACTTATCTTATTATTGTCATCCAGGAAAGCACAGCCATGTCAAGAACATTTATGATGAGAACATTTGCTAGATTGAATCCTTGATGTCTTTAGTATAAAGTATTATTATTGTTTTTATTGGAATGTGACTAATAAATATGTAAACCTGAATGCTGGCTTATGTTTCAGGTGCAGTTTGCCTATCGTCATTATTAATTGGTCTGATCTTCTGCACTGGAGCTGGAGAGTACTGGCTTGGTATGTTCGACGCCTTTGCTGGCTCTATGGGTTTAATTGTCATCGCATTCTTCGAGAGCATTGTCGTAGCCTATGTCTATGGGCACAAAAAATTCACAGATGATATTGAAAAGATGATTGGCATCAGACCAGGCCTGTACTGGCAAGCCACTTGGCGTTTCATTTCTCCCCTCACCATAGCTGTTATTGTCATTGCCTCAGTATACTACAGGAGTACTAATCCTCCTGATTATCCAGCTTGGAAAGCTGAGGAAGTAAGTATTTTCACATTTGATTTTATTAATATTACCTAGTTTTTTTATATGTTATTTTTGGAAAGTGTAAAATGTGAGCAAGCAAGAACAGATTCATTTAGGAGGAATCTCTAAATGATACGCCAGTTTTTACTGCCGTTTAATATTTTCTTGGTTAACCAGTTCCCATAAGGTGTTTTGTGTTATTTGTGATGAGATACAACTAGTTTCATTTTGATATAGTGGACAGTAGTTGGGAGGTCAGACCCCAATATTTTGGTTAGAAGGTTATGTCTCATATACTTATTGTTACATATCTTGTTTATTATACAATATTGTAGGAAACACCAATCTCCTCTTGGTTATGTGTGTATTGATGTGAATTTGTACAAAATTCTTTTGGCTGTGTACCCAGAAATCATATTTTGCATGAAGGACAGATGGCTCTTATAAGATTACCTCTGTTTAACCTTTGATGCTAATATTCTATAGGCAATAATACTACACACTTTTGTTCATACAGATTTACTATGATATTCTCAATGGCAGAAGTTTCTAATTAACAAGTGGCCACCCAAATTCACAAAAGTTTGGCACTGGAATCTCATGCCATGTGACTTTTAAACAGAAACAACTGTACTAGTGCAAGTAAAGAAAAGAACTGAGATACATCTGTTGCCAACCGATTCATTATGTAACCTTTTTGGAATACAGATATATGTTTTCAGAGAATGTCTAGTGAAGCTCTTAACTGTTGCGCTTACAAAGCTGGAAACATCTACCTTGCATCTAATTTTACATCTTACATGCAGTTGGGACCAGTATTATCTTCATGCAAAGGTTAAGCAACAATCCCAACACATTCAGTGCCACGTGCAGCTTTATTTTTTGCCACATCCAAAGTGTTACAGTCACACAAAGTCTGTCATTTGTTCATCCTTTCATTGATTTCATGACTATAACTACATAGACAACAGAAAAATATGTTATTAGCTTTTGTAACTACTCTCTTGGATGTAGATTTCTACAGCACTATACCATATTGGCCATGAGTCTTGTTTGCCTCCTCATAATGTTGATAACATAGAATTCTGAGAGGCTTGGTATGCTTTTAGGATTGTGCATCAGAGTGTTTCAGTCAATCATCTCTACATTAGCAGCTGATGGAAATCCTCTGGATACATGCCTACTCCTGTGCCTCTGATTTTCAGTAGATTTCAAACTAAATTTAACATCATATGGGTCCCCAACAATCTTTATGTCCATGCATTCATCTGATATTAGTTCAAGAATTTTCCCCCATAGTTTGTTGTAATGTCTCCAAGATGTTGAAACTACTAAAAAAAAGTACATTCCATCTATGAGAAGCACAGAAGGATGTTTAAATTTGTACTTAGGAGTCAGTAATGTTCACAATTGTAGAAAGATAACCCTGCTCTTATTAAGAGTCGGTAATGTTCACAGTTGTAGAAAGATAACACTGCTCTTATTATTAACGACGGAATGACCAGACATGCAGGGTTCTTATAAGGCCTTACTATTTGTTCGTTTTAGAACAAGAAGGGTGATTCCACCATGCTTCAGCATAGGAATATAAGTACTGTGTTATGAGGTCTTGGCTAATGTTCAATACTTTTCCGTGGTTGCTCTCCCCAAAAGTATGCAACCATCATTTCTAAGCCCTTTTGCTTCATCTGTGCCCAAGAGTGTTTGCAGCATTTATTCTGTTTTTCATCTGGAAGCACAATGCTTTAATAGGTTTATACAGGTTGCTTTGGAAGTTTTATTGTTCATCACTATTGCAGTGTCATCATTAAAATCATTAAGTTGACTTTCAGCAAGGTCATTATGATGGAAATCATCATAGCTAACAATTAACTAACAGTAATTGCGTAGGAGCAAGCCTTGTTCGGTTCTTTAGGGAATGATATATCATGCACAGATAAATCTTGATGATCTTCATTGCTTGTTTTCAGTCTATCTACGGTGTAGGAACAGGCATTGTTCACACCCTTTACCTCAAGAATATCTGTAGATAAGTCATGCAGTTGGATTTGAGCATGCTGACATCCTTAAATATTTTATAATCTATATCTTATATGAACTCTTGAAAAGCTTCTTCAAACTTGTCGTCCTGCTCTTTGTTAGATAACTTCCTTTTATTCACACAATTTTCTGTGCACTGTTCATGGTTGAGTGAGCAGTGATCATACCTATCTGGTTATCATTATTTCCATAAAATATAGATTGCTCTATGGCATGGTAGTCACAACAAGAATGAGTTCATGTTCTCCTTTTGGGCCATGTTCCCTATTACACAGTAAGCACTTGTTTTGTAGTTGAATCAATAGGTTGCAATTTGGCCATTTAATAGGTAACTGATGTCTGATCCATGATTTAGTATTGGTGTTAGTGATAAAAATGAGCCTTCTTTTGAAGACATTTCCAAAATCTGTTAAACATTATCTTTCCTTTGTTTTATTGAAGTTTTGAAGCTTGTAATGCCTTTTGAACTTCCAACACTATGTCAGTAACACTTTGAAAAATCGGTCAGCAATGAAATGTTTCTTTTTATGGAAAATACAGATTCCATTGTGATTTTTTTGCTTATCCTCTACAGCAGCAGCCTGAGGACTTTTGAAAAGCAGAAAGAAAAAAAAACATCTTTATGCAAGCGTTATCAATCAGTGAAGGTTGACACAGTTTAACTATTAATGTGTAATGATATCTGTACCAAAATTTTCATACAGCAAACCAAATTTCACTATTGTAAATTAATGATAACATTAATGAAACTAGCACAAAAGTACCTTTCTTCTTTAAAAAGTTGGCCAACAATATCTACTTTATAGACAATTTTTAACATACTTATAGTAAAAAGTTAAGAACATTAAACTGTTAGACATGTGAGAAAATGTTAAAAATTTTCACATTTAAAGATTAAAAGGAATTTGGAGCACTTAGTGTAACTACATTATAGCCTCTGAAAGCACAGCATATCATATGAAGGCCTGCCGAGAATAAGAAGTTTGTGTGTTTGTGGGCACCAATAGGTAATTACTTATTACAAGGTGTTTGCATGTAGTATTGATAAAAACTCAACTGCAGTAGTCATTTCATCATAAGGAATTGCCCAAGGGTACAATATCACAGTCCAACCAAACTTTTGCACTGACTAAAATATGAGGAATTTTGTATAGCTGTTAATATAATGAGCTTAAAGTTTTGATTTATATACACACACTGCCCATAAAATGTAAAACAAACTAAAATGTAGAAAATATTTGCAAATTCAAGTATGAGTAATTAAGAATTTAGAGTTACTTTTACACTATGCCCGCCAAATGTAAAACAAATTATTTAGTTTTAGGAATGTAAGACCCTTGTTTTTGCATCATGATAGATACTGTAATAAAAATTTATTGCTTTACTGAACATCCTGGTAATTAAAGAGGACCAGAATTTTAATACAGAAAAATTCGATTACAGTATTTATATAAATATAGGAATTATCAGCTCTGATACTTAAAAAGAATTAAGACAGTTTAGTAAAATATACTGTACTGTTAATAAATTAGCTGGGCATCTTAAGTGTAACTTTAACTATTTAAGAACCTAATATGATGAAAAGTTCTTGTTTTCTTGAGAAGTCATAGTCATATATTTACAGGGCTTTGCTGTTAAAGAACAGTATCCTGGATGGGCTATGTTTGTATGTTTGGTGTTACTCTTGAGTGGATTTCTTCCAATACCCATCGTTTACTTCATGAGACGTTGGCAGTGCATCCGATTTGATGCCAATATTCATGAGGCTTCCATCAAGAGAGTGGAAACCACTATTTCAACAACTGGCATGATCAAGGGAGAAGAGGTGAGTTGACGCAGAGGATGTTAAGATCATTCAGCTGTTGACTTTTTACAATATTTGTTCCCTTTTATTTTATCCTGTTTGTGCATAAATGAGAGCTAATGTTATGGTATAATGTATTTTGTAATGAGTGTGTGTGTTTTTATTCCAATACATACAGGCCACAGCAGAGTATGTAATGTATGGTAGCTGGTTTGATTTAGTGACACCCTTCTTTGAAATAGTTTTCTTCCTCAGTTGATTTGCTGATAATATATTTTATAAGGTAATCTGTGCTGGATTTTACTGTTCTGATGCATCAAGAGAGCAGCAGCAATTTACAGTCATCATTTTCATTTATCCTTTTAGCTTTTACAGCCTTTCAGTATGTGCTTCAACAGTTTTGAATGTGTAAGGGCCTGTCACTATCATTCATTTTTAAGAAAAGGAAGACTAAGTATTAGTGTGCTATGGACATGTTCATCATTCATCCATATTGTTTAAATCATAGCACTTTTGTCTGAAATAAAAGAAAGCATAAACACAATAATTCAGGAAAATTCCAGTGAGGTCAAATTTGTTTCCAGTACAGTGAAGAACATTGTTTTTGGTGGAGCGTGAGGAGGAGCTGTTTGCCAAATTATATGTAAAGTGATCTCTGATAAATCGTCACGTGCAATTTTAATAGAATGAGTAGGCATAGATGTAATTATTCAAGTAAAGGTTCATTTCAGTGAGAATAAAAGGGAGAATGCATTTCATATAGTACATGTATGTTCTGAAAGGGGATTTCACTTTAGGAACAGGTTACTGTGTTAAGCAAATTGGTTAATGGAAAAAGCACTTCCTCTATTCAAAGATATTTCTGTGCGTTGTCTCAGAAAAGAATGCTACCTAAAAGTGTTCATAATAGTATTAATAGTAAATGAGAGTTGGGCAGGCACTGGCATAATTTATTAAGTAAATTCTTGTTTTATAACAAATGATCCTCCACTTTCTGGATATAGTTAATATATTGCTGTCTGGATGCTCTTGCAAAAAGTTCATTTTAAGGGAAAACCATCCTGCACCTAAGATAAGTAATAGTACAGCAGTGATAGCTAAACTTTTGAAGGTGGAAAAATTTTATACCATGGAATGCTTTACTGATAGGAAGGCAGGAATAAAAATACATTCATTCTGATATTTGTATTTGTAAAGTTAAATGAAGATATTTCAGTGTATACAAAACAAGGAAAATCTTATTTCAAGTATGCTGATACATCAATAAGAATATAATTTATTATACAGTACAGTAGTCAACAAATGTGCACTGAATGTTTGAGGGAGATAATGAAGTTCTTTTCATATCAAAAGGCTGACACTTCTGGAGAACCAGGCTTTTTATGGTGTATTATGGATATTTCTACCAAGACTTTGAATACTGTAAGGAATCTCAAACATACATCTCCATATACCCACATGAAGTACTTAGCAGGGTAATGCAAAGCTCAGTTGGAAGGTACCCAGTGTATGTATATGAAGGAATATTGTCTTTTCATTGAGAGGGTGCACCAATAAATTTGATATTGTCTAAATAACATATTAATCTGCAAAGGTTGCTTTTTAACTGGATTAGCTTGTAACTTACAATGGGTTCTTTGTATCTATGGATAATGTACAAAGATGGTTTCTGTATCTTTTAAGAGATTGTAATGTTGCAAGGAAGTCTAATACAAACAAAATTTTCACTAATACAGTGTTACAGTGAGAAAAATTATGGAACGTCATCAGACCTGCTGATGCAGCTTGATTTTCTTTTTCTACTTAAGTTATGTGAAATGTTTATAAAATTGATGAAAATAATGCAAATAGTATCTCATTTAATAGTGAGCACATTGATTTCTGGATATAAATTCTAAGATCCTATGTTTCTGGTAGGCTGTAGTGGCATTGCACAGTAGTTTTAGAAAATTGCCACTAGTAGCTGTTAACGTCTTGTAAATCTGTGCACTTATGTGGTAAGTCTTTAAAGAGATAGTACTCTGAATGGAGAGTTGTGCTTATAAGTAGGTTTCAGTGTGCTGACTGTACCAATTGGAGAGTTGTGCTTATAAGTGGGTTTCAGTGTGCTGACTGTACCAAAAATGTAATTTTTAATTCATATATGGCTTTTGTGAAGAACAGCTATGTAAATTGTTTGTTTTTAATGGTAACAGTATTTTTTAAAGGTAGAAATCATTAACATTGAGTCTTGATTTGACAGAGGATTTCTAATAGCCCCCAAAGAAAGAGAGGAGGGTCATTATAAGGATAGTGAAGTTTTTCCTAGGAGGAATCCAGTACTGTATTATGATAACAGAAAGGAATTGGGGATAAACTGACTTGAACATCCATCCTGATGTTGCATGCACCATTGATACTCGATGCATAATCTCTTTCTTGCAGCCCATGCCTCGCACTGACACTTCTGATAGTGAATGGACACGTCTCTTCATTGATAGGGTAGACTCTTCCAACAGCCTTGATGACAATCTGTAAAGTGAGGTTGAGGTGTGTAGGGAAGCCATTGATAGATAATGCTATTCGTGATTTTGAATAACTTTAATCATGGGTTGCCAAAGACATGAAACTGTGTCCATGTTGGTGAAGTGCCGAGATTACAGAGATTTCAGCCAATCCGATTATAAGTTTTCTGTTAGTTACTGGACACAGGCATAAGCTGCTTCTCCTCACTACCCTCACCTAAGAAGGATGTTCAAATGATTGGCTGTTTTATGTAACTTGGTTCATCACGTGATTCTTGTGTGTAATTTACTGAAAGTAGATGAGCCATTAATGTTATTTTATCTTTTGTAGTTGCGATTGCATTAGGGATAATATAGTTATAACTAATATTATTAATCGTTTTTGCTCCATAGAAAGTATTCTTATCCCTTACTAACAAAAATTTTGTACCTAATTTGCTTCAAGTAGAGAGTATTAATTAAGGAAATGACCACCTGAATGAAGTCTTTACTCGATTGTCTCACTGTAACACATTTTTATACCATCCCTAGAACCAGACTTCTTCATAAAATAGGATGAAGTGTAAAAGTAAGTATGAGAAATAGTACCCAACAGCTGTGCAACAAACATACCTCTTAAGAACCAAAGAATGCATTTGGTTGCTTTAACTGCTTTCCTGATAAGCACACCAAGGTTGCATTTCGGAGGATTTCTTAAAATGAGTCCAGCCTCTGTTTCTGTATATTTTCTTTGCTTTCTGTGCTACTCATTTTCTGCACAGATAGACTATTGCATTGTCATAGATACACTCTTTGGCAGGTTCCCTTATGCTAGTCCTTGTGATCACTCCCCCTTCGTGCATTAATCTTTCACCCGGCACCTGATGGTTTCCTTGAACTTTATATTTGTTTCCACACTGATCATTTATAGACACATTGTAACTGTTAAATTTCATAGATATAATATAGAATTTGTGTCTGCACTCTTTCTACAGGTGAACATTAGCATAGCACACTGTATTGTCTTTGTTCTGAACAGACTTATTGATTGTATAGCAAAATGTTAGTGTACGTTTGTCCCATTATTTTTTAACTGGCTCTTGTGTAGTATCTGATTTCATTTGTACCCTTTTTTATAGTGTTTATGCTCTGTTCATACTTTTGTGTTCAGGGGACTATAGATATGTAAATGTCAGTATAGTTCATATCTAATACTTCCTCATAGCAGTGCTTACTGTTTGGTATAACAACTCATTTTATCCTTGCCTGCATCATCTAAAAAGAGCTAAAATTTTCAGTATTGTGATTTTTTTATGTTTTCTGACCCCTGATTGTTTATGTTGTAGGTTCAGTGCTCTTTGTTTGTAATACAGGTACTCTGTTTTTTACGTGTAAAGGTAAAATGTAAATGCACTATATTAATGTGAGCTATTAGTTACTTTTGAAACCTGGGAGAAACTATTTCACGGTAGAATTCTTCAGAACTAAATTAGGTAGAAGCTTTCTTAATTAAGCCTAAAAGCACTGTATTAAGCTTGTGAAGTCAAGGAAAATTATGCATTGTATTACCCATTAGTATTTAAGAGTTCTTGAATTAAAAATTCCCCATATCGTAGTGACCCTTAACCTCACAAGAGACTTGAATAGTGATAAATTATAGTTATTAAAACATTGTACAATTAAGGTTTTACAGTAAAATTATATTGTATTTAGTTTTAGGTTTGGGAAACACACCTAGCCTGTATTTATCATTTCATAAGGTGGGCTCCTAACAGATATTATTTATAATCATATATTGGCCTCTTTTCAGTTTACCTAACATAGGAAGAAGAATAACATCTGTCTCATTTCATTCAAATCTCTTTTCTCACCTTTCATGAACTGCATGGATGTGACAGTTAGCAACTGTATATAGCTACTGTTCTTCAAAGCTTTGCTATGCATCCCCTACCATGATTTGAAAAGGGCATACTCCTTTATCCAACTTTCTATTTCTACTGAAAAACTTGGTCCAAAGCGAGAAGTTCGGCCTCCCAAACAAATTACTGTACAGTAATGAGCGCCTTTTGCAGCTGTGGCAATCTAGTCATACTGAATTTAATTTTCTTTTGGCAGTCCCTGCACTCTTCTTGCTACATTGTTCGTTTTATGCACTGCCTATTCTTCATTTCAGCATCCAGAACTTGAAGGAATCAGTATGATTAAGTGGGTTGAATGCGTGTGAAGTACTCCTAGCTGTTGGCAGGCAAATCAAAGCTCTATACATCCTTCCTTTGTATTCATCTTAAACTTTATAATATGACTTGTAAATCAATGGTGTGCTCTTCTGTTAACCATGCATATCTTTGAACTCTCCTCAAGGTTTGTTCTTTCAGGGCTTGTTGACCCCAAACCATCACGAGGGTGGACAGTCGGGAGATCTGCAACACTTGCATACCACTTGCATACCATACAACATTCATAATTGACAGACATCTTCAGAACAAAATGTTTTCAGACCTAGCATACTAACCTCTCACAATCATGAATCCTGGCAAACCGTGTAGATTTGGAAAGTGAAGTACATTTCATTAGCAGGATATACTGTTTGAGCATCATAATAATATGCAATTTTAGCAGTGAAGCAGTGCACCAAAAGCCCCTTGTTTCTCTTGGGCAATACAAAAATTGTTTCAATCACTGGAAAATGTATACCTTGGATGCACTGTACCCTTTAGAACTTCTCTCTTCCATAGAGACGTAGGTTCCCGTTGGCATCCTTTTCCAGAAGAACCCGGATTTGTCAAGATAGAGCATATGTTTAAGGTTGTATCAGCTTTCCACCATGCCCCCTTTTAAGCAGGTATGGCAATGGAGTTGCTCTTGCCACATCTATAATGTTTGGATTCATGTGGGTTTCTTATTCTCTGCAAGTGTATGTGGTTCTCAGACCTCAAAAGCCATTCATTGCTGGTATCAATTGGTCTCATTTCATTTGGTGATCGTTCTTCACCGTCACTCACCACTGCTGTCTTAGGTTGCCTCATCTCACAGGAATATTATTCTTGAAATGATGTGTAATTCACATATGTCATTTAGTTTTCATTTGTCATCTTACAATAACCACTTAGCACTTAACAGCATAAAAACCAGCACTTTATATTTGAAAAATCCTTTTTTATGGTTGAAAATTACAAATGAGCACACAAGTTGTTCTCACAAGTGTTTTCCTTTCACATTTGCAATTGCTTTAGATTTCATTCGCAATGTACCACTTTCCTCCCCTTGCATTTTTTGCAGGAGGGTACACATTTTGTTTCTGACTGCCAACTTTGAACGAAGTTTCATTCAGTATAAAGAAAAAAAAACTCATTTTACACAGCAAAAGAGCAGCTCATATACAAGACCTGAAATAGATCATGAAAGAATCACCTCATAATCTTTCACTTTTTAGTGTTAGTTTTGTGATGTATACAAATGGTCACTTTTTAAATGTTTTACTTTAGTAACCACTCAAAACTGCATATGTCATGCTGGAAAGTTTCAGTTTTTTTTTTAACTACATACTACTGAGAATCAAGTTTTTTATTTTGAATCGTATGACGTTTTGTATATTCATAAGTTTTTTATGGGTACTTTTGAATATTATGCTTAAAATTTGCATAATTTATTCTTCACAGTCAAGATTGGTATGGTGTTTTATTTTTTCTTGAATCATTTTCAGAGTGACTTAATCTACCAAAAGATAAATGACATTTATGAGAGGTACAGTTTCATGATCCCAAATATAGTTTTTCACCCAATTAGCAAATACTACTTTTGAGCCTCTTACTAATGAATGCTTTGCATTCCTGAAAATGAGGCTTTATATATCCAAAATTTAATTATCTAAAACAGAGGCTTGTGTAATTTTGGTTTCAGTTAACAATTCAAGAGCGCACTCCATAGTAAAATCTCTCGTGACACTTAAGCATGAACATTCCCTGATTGTCTTTTTATAGGAAATAAATTCATATCTGGTTCTTGTTTAATATATCAAGTAATGAAATGATGTCAAGCAAGTTTGTTACATAAGTATAAAGGAAGGCTGAAGTAAGAGTGCATAGAAATTTTATTATCACCTGTAACTTTCTTATTAATACTTCATTAATTGTATATATTACCTTATAAATTAGATGCAGAGATTATCTGTCAATGTAAAAGTAAACTTTACAGGTGTAGAAATATCAGGATACATCAGGGTACTTCATAGTAGAAGCTTGTAGAAAAGCTTACAAAATATTGTATATCACTGTAGCATTTTTGTTTTTACTCAGAAACCTGTTTTCAAGCTCCTGAACATTTCTGAGTTAAAAAAAAAAAGAGAGATTTTCTTTCTCTCTGAGACTGCACCAGTTTTTTAGGCTATATAGCTGAAAATCATGTTTGTAATACTGTATATGTAGTGTGACTACACATTTATTCATCAAGTTTGAAGCTGAACTGATGACAGTAGCTTTACATATAAGTAAATGTCTGATGTGTGGCACTAATGGGGGAAAGATGAAAAGTCTAATAATCACAAAATTATAGGCATAGGTCTGTTCCCTTGTAGTGTATAACAACAGTTTCACATGAGAACTGAATGATGCACCAAGGTTGTATCACTTGAAACACAAGAACTGTATGGAGCTCATTAGGACGAAAAACTTACATAGCATTCATCTCTCTCTTAATCTTTTTGATCTCTTACCATTTTTGTACTAGAGTATAATAGCAAAAGAAATTGTATTAAGTCAGGAATAATGCTATTTGAATACTATCACATGCTCAGATTTATTTGTTGCTTTTGATTTATTCCAAAAATATTAATGGCACTTTTTGCAGTACAGCCTACCTTGCATCAAGTACTTGTCCTGAACAGAGCACTTTTTTTTTTTTGCCATATTTATTTATCTTGATGCCCTGATTTCTTTTGAAGTGTGTTTCCTATATATATATATATATATATATATATATATATATATATATATATATATATATATATATATATATATATATATATATATATGTATATATGTATATATATGTATGTATGTATTTTTATGAGTGAGGGACAAACTTTTGGATACATCAGACTACTTTTGATAGCACTAAAGCAAATGCTTCAAAGCTGCTACTACCAAAAGAAAAGCTATGTAAAAGTCCAATATTTACTTATTTTTTCTCTATACTGTATAGGAAGAACCAGTTTCACTAAAACAATATTTTATTTTACCGATAAACCGTGGTGGGAATTTCTGGAAAAGTTGATGAGAAAAATTTGAGATTAAATTTCCATTCAGTTTACTGGGAATTTTTTTTTGTAATATATATTTATATACAGTAAAGCATTTTATAGGAAATCAGAAATAAGTTTTTTATTATTTAAAAAAAGATTGTTGAATTTCATATTGATATTTTCACAGCACAATTTTCATCAGTAAGAAAGCTTAAATGATCCCATTTGTTTTTAGCATAAAATATCTTTTGTTTATGGCAGGGAAAAGTAGAAAACTTTTGGTAATGATTTTATCACTTTTCATGTAGTTAAGTAAAATTAATAGTATGATCTTATTAAAAGAATGATGTGAAATGATAGCATTAGGTGTTGTTCTATTTAAATATAAGTTGAGAATTCAATGCAGGATGTAGAATGTTGGTTGCTTGAAGAAGTGTATGAAAGCAAATGAAAAATGTGAAATCTTTAAAGTAAAAAGTTTCACTTACTTTTATAGGTTGTTGGTGGCAATCATATATTATAATAAACTTTGGTAATCAGTTAGTATGAAAATTAGATTTTTGAAGTAATGTAAGGTCATTTTTTATATATAGGCAGTCCCCGGTTAATGGCGGGCTCGGTTATTGGCGATCCGGTTTTTTGGCGCTTGTCTAGCGTCAAAAATCGGTGATTTTCAGCGCCAATAAATACCTAACAGAGGCAACGAAAACCAAAAATCACCGGTTTTCAGTTATTTAGCAATTTAAACATTGTCACGCCATCAAAGTCTAGAACCTCTGCAATAATGTATAACAGGTTTTGATGTAGGAAAAACCTATTTTTGGTAACTGCTGTGAGTCCTCAAAGAAGTAACATTCTCATGGTCCCCCCAGGCTCCATAAGACACCAGCCAGTTACAAAGAATTTTCTTAGAGTTGGTCTTGGCCAGAATAGCTCTTGTTGGCACAGTGATAAAATAGAAAGGACCCAGGACAGGAGGGCTCTATCTCCTGTCCAACAACAACTACCTCGGCTCTCTATGTTTCGCACAGATGTGGCAACAGCATAAGTCTGCTTTCTTCATTACATGTCGGGGTCTGTGCAAGATAAATGTTCACCCCAGTCCCATGCCTTTTAGTCAGGGAAAGTGGGTGGGTTTGAGGACTCGCAGCGGCTACAAAAAATAGGTTTTCATACGTAAAAACCTGTTAATAGCGTAGCTGCAGTTTGTCCTCAAAGGAGCTTGCAAAAGAAATTGCCAGGTAACAAAATGGCTTAGCTCTTAATAAATAAATCCCAACAACCCAGATTAATTTTTGATCCGAGGTATAGTCACAGGTTATTAACCATTTTCTTTATTCCGAATACCCATAGGGATTGGCAATAAAGAACAGGAAAAACACACAAACCAATACAGTATATGTATTATTCTTTGTGGTTAGAAGGTGACATTATGTTGGGTCTGGCTGAGGGATTATTATGCCCTCCCCAGCAGTATCTCAGCATGACCACCACTCATGGCAATAGTGTTTCAGGGATTTTTATTTAGGGTAAAGTCACAGGTTATCAACCGTTTTCATTATTCTGGATACCCATTCGGGTCTGGCAATAAAGAACAGGAGACACACGAACTTATAAATGCATTACCCATTATGGTTCTACAGTGACTTACCTTATTATGTCGGGTCTGGTTGCAGGACTATTGTGCTTTCATCAGTTCAGGAATACTGTCTCTAATAACCACTCCATACACTCGAAGACTTCTTCGAAGGAAACATTTCAGAAATGTTTCCTTCGAAGAATTCTTTGAGTGTATAGAGTGGTCATTAGAAATAGTATTTCTGAACTGATGAAGGCACAATAATCCTGCAGCCAGACCTGGCATAATTAGGTAAGTCAGTGATGTGCTCACCTTTTACATGTCATGTGACTTAGGAAAGGAGTAGGGTCTGCCTTTTTTTTTTTTTTTTTTTTTTTTTTTTTTTTTTAATGAAGGCCAGTAAAATGATTCTTAGCCAATGTAGAGATGGTGGTTTGTTTGTGCTAAGGTGTAGGAAAAAAGGACCATCTGAGAGGTTTGCCATGACATCTTGGTGCTTGAACTGGGCATATTTTTGATAAAATACTGAGTTCCTTTGTCAGAAAAGGGGATTTTCCCTTTAAAAAGGTTCTTATTCTTGGCCGGTAGTGGTAGGGTAGGAGACAACAGCAAATGACAACTAGGTATATTAGTGATGAAATGTTATCCTTGTCTAAGAGAGCCCAGTACACCAATCTGAGCTCCTGATGCCAAAGCGGTCAAGAAGACTGCCTTTTGCATATGATTTGTAGTTGTATTGGGCCCGTGAATTGAGGGGATGACAGAGTTGAAGAACCTTATTTAGGGACCAGGTATTGGGAACCTTACAGGAGCTGGGCTTTTGCAGTATAAAAGACTGGAGAATGGAATTAACAACTCCTATAGTAGAATAAATTCCAAACCATAAGGCAAGGGTTTTGCCAATGCTGCCTTGTATGCCCTGGTTGTTGAAATAGCAAGGTGCTTGACCTCAAAAAATAATAAAATGTAAACCTATTTTAACTGGGCTCTCAGTGTGGAGGTAATCTAACCACATTTTCCTAACGGACTAGTATGTTGGATAGGTGAGGTCCGTAGTTTTTGCTGAAGAAATATGGAACTAATGAATGTTTGGCTAATTTGGGGCCACTAGGCAAGCAGTTTCGTTGTTCAAAGCTTTCGAAATCTGGGTTAATGAAGGAAAAAGGTGTATCGTCCTCCATTTGTTTCAGTCTTGTAGAAATGCATCTCTTGCTATTGCCTGAATGTCCAGGTTCAGAGACACATACACTGGAAGTTGATGGTTCTTGCATGTGGCAAACTGGCCCACTAACTGATTGTAGAAGCATGTTAGCGGATATAAGCCATTGCAGTCACATTGTCCAGGAACAAGAAAATTTGGGTCCCTTTTGTAGGTTTCAATTTTTTAACAACCAAATAGCCCCTGGAAGCTGGTATGACACTCCCTCAGAACAGGTGACCATCTTACCCCTAACTGACAATCCTCCCAATGGCCTGCCCAACCTGTCAAAGAGGCATCCGTATGTATTATCACTCGTACAGATGGTGGAGCCAGGTTGGCTTGCTTGCCAGAGATCCCTTCCAGGTCCGTGGACAGATTATCTTCCTGATGTCAGATGAAGGCAGTCACAAAGCCTTTTCCTGGCATGTGAGAGCCAGACTGTTAAATCCTACAGTCAAAATCTCAGGATTAGATCTACCATGGACTCAAACTGTAACAGGCCCAGACTTCGTTCCATTTGTCGTCTGGAAAAGCAGGGCTGTGCAAGGAATCTTCTAAGTCCTCCCTTATTCTGATTTGATTGCTTTGGGAAGAGACATCTGGCCACAAAGAATAGCCCAACAAAGTCCCAGCCTAAGAAAGTCTGCTGGATGTAAGGTGGGACTTGTTCCTAGTACAGTATTAGGAACCTTTTGACTGGAGTCTGTCGACTACCACTCTCATATTTCGTCAGCACTCTTCTCTGGTGGCTCCCCAGATTAGCCAGTCATCTAGAAAGGCAACTAGTTAAAATCCTTCATTCTTGAGCCCCCATAAAATAGTTACAGTATACAGTATTTAAAAATTTATGCAAACAATGTTTTTCAAATTTGATGGGTCAAGGATCACCTTTCATTCAGAGGAAGAGTGGTGGTAAATAAAGTCACCTCTCTCTATGGTCCGCTTTTAAGAGGGAGTGATTTTTTGGGAAAAAAAAAATGCTTTTAGTGGTGGGGGAGGGTGAGACCATCTCTGCCCAAGCCCATTGAGAATTATACCACGTCCCCCATAGATAGGACTTCCATTGCATGTTATTTTGTAGAAGACAGCTGCAACCATACAAGTGCCTTGTAGTGCTCAGTCCAGGAGTTAATTTTTCTTTCCCATGGTAGGAGAGTCTTCTTTGCTTTGAAAGGGGTGCTGATGCCATTGTTTTCCTTTCTTCTGTTGTCTGAGGGGTCCTAAAAGTAGTGACTGTATCCTTGTACGGCTCTGACCCTCACCAAGATTTCTGAGGGTCAAGAACAGTATATATTGTGCAATTCTGTTGTCGGGCTCATTCAATGGGTTGTGCAACAACAGACTTCAAAAAGGGTTCCAACAGATAGGGGAAGAAAACAATAGGGAGGTTACATTGGGAAGTGAAATGGAGCCCACCAGTGCTTCCTTTTAAGCCTTAAAGCAACACTCCAGAAAGTAGTAGAGTACTTCCAATAGGATCTACTTAGTTGTTTTGGCTACTGCAGTGAACATTGTTCTGGAAGACAGTGAAAGCTCTTTAATAGGTGGAGCCTAGCACAAAACTCAGCCATGGCTGTCTCAAGATTTTTCTCGTAGGGTCCCAAATCTCTGGGTAGCCATGTCCAATGGGAGCTTTGTTCTCTCATAAGAGGACAGATGTTGCTCATTCCTTTATAGCACTATCAGATACTGGGATGGAGGAGACAAATGGCTTTATTTCTGCCATGAAATCTTGTTTCTCAGTCATCACAAAATTCTGAAATTCCGTTTTCACACGACTGATTGTTATAAAAGTGAAGAGACAGACAGCTGATGCCTCCCAGAGAGGTTATTGGCTTTGTAAAATAGTTGTTGTACTATATTTTCTATTAAAATGGTTGCTTCTGTGTGGCTTTCATTGCTATATTATGAGGCAGAATAACTGTCTCCTTCAACGGTTTCTAAATTCTTATTGAAGGAGGGATCAAGTGCCTTTCAGTATTGGGAAAGGCTGCTCTGTCCCAAAATTTTTATGTTCTCAACTTCAATAAGTTTTCCTTTCATTAATGAGGTATTTTCCATCTGGAGAAAGGATGCACATTAAGGTGTCTCACCATTGGTTATCAGTACCCTTCAAAGGGGCAGATACTGGTGTCCATACTACATTCTGATTTGAGGTTTTATTGTCCAACCTGGTCTCATTTGTTACCAGTTGGAGCTCTGAGAGTACATAGGCTGTCTCTTATTATCCATTCTGATTTTACCCAGTTCCCATGTCCTAAGATTTTTGGTGAGAAACCTATCTTCTGTCTGGGCAGGCTGTGCAACCTCTCAATCCTCTAGTTTAAAGGATGAGAAATTTTTACATATCACACCTGATTCCATATCCAGGACAGACCTGGATTCCTCTTGGGAATCATGGATAGCATCTCTATACTGATGCCCAGTAGCAAGTGAGTCCTCAAAGGTTACACAAAGGAGTTACACTCTCTTGGGGTCATCCTTTATGCTGTTCATGATTTCCTTCCAGAATTCTGAAAGTACTGCAAGCGAAATTTTCCCATCAGGGAACCCTGCATGAAGTGATGAGTCAAGGCAGTCGTATCACCACACCATGGCAGTATAGAAAGTACAGCAAGCTGAATTTCCTATCGGGGCACCCTGCATGAACTGATGAGCCAAGTCAGTTGTATCATCACTGCCTGACATAGAAAGTGCATTAAGCAGAATTTTTCTATCAGGGAAGCCTGCATGAACTGATTGAGCCAAGGGTAGGGTGGCCAGACATCCTGCTTTAGGAAGGACAGTCCTGTTTTTGAGCACTCTGTCCTCTGTCCTGCTTCACCTCAAGAAGGACGCTAATTTGTCCTGCTTTTTGGGTCTGTCTAAAAAAATACACATACTAATACTAAAAATATAAATAAATACAAATACATATACTAAAATAGGCCAATAATTTTATATAGTGGCTGTTGGCACAGTTAGGAACACTAGGCATGGAGCCGCAGTGTACTTGTATAAAGGCCAGTTTACACTATGACGTTTGCGGTGCCGCATAAGTCACCTCTACCAGCATATGCCTGCCCACCTTGGCGATGCTTCATGTTGCATATAATCATGTTTAATTTAGGTTAAAAATTGGTGTTGGCAAAAAAAATTGTCCTTTTTGGGAATTTGTAAATGGCCACCCTAGCCAAAGGTAGTCGTATCACCACTGCCTGGCAGTATAGAAAGTACAGCAAGCAGACTTTCTTATTATGGAAGCCTGCATGAACTGATGAGCCAAGGCAGTTGTACTATCACTGCCTGGCAATGTAGAAAGTACAGCAAGCGGAATTTTCCTGCCAGGGAAGCCTGCATGAACTGATTGAGCCATGGCAGTCATATCATCACTGCTTGGCAACTGACTGTCCCCTAGAAGATACAGACACTATATATATATATATATATATATATATATATATATATATATATATATATATATATATATATATATATATATATAGTATATATACTCTATATATATATATAAACACACAGTCAACCTCTTAAATCAAACCTTGGGACCACAGAAAATCCGGGAATATAGAATACATCCTAAGTAAACATAGTCTTGCAAGCTAATTCCACATACAAATAGCCTAGTTGCCGACTTAGCCTACTACTTGGCTAAGTTTTGACCCTGCTTTTTATCATTTTATTACTCATATATTTTCACTTTATCATACACTATAATTTTCATTAAAATAGTGTACTTTACTTAACACATTTAGCCTACATTCCCGTGTTAGCCTAACCGTAAGTCGACTACAGTATTTAACTCTTCTCAGAAGCTCTAGAACATTATCAGTGACTTTCATCGCCTAAATTTACTATCTTCATAATTATTGCAATTAGTTTCTTCGTCATTTATTTTGGTTGTAGAGGTAATGAAGTGACAAAAATAAAGAATGAATTTCACAGATCACTCAGGGCATTTGAACATCGCCGTCAGAACGTAAACAAAGCACACTGCCATCTATTGAGGAAAATGGACTAAACATCGCTAACGGGAGAAACATTTTCTAGCATAGATAAAGATTTATGCTTGCGCTTCTTACCTCTAGCACCATCTGATCTCATGGGTAAAGCTATATAAAAGAAATGATCAAAACCGTATCAACTATAAGTCTTTCAAGCACTCTATGAGTAAGGAATTTGTGTGGTGCCAAATTTGTTTTGATTAAAAGTTTTGACTTTGTTGAACCTTCTCAAGTGGAATCTTTCAAAAATATATATTTATTTTTTCAAGTTAATGTTTAAAACATATTTGACTTCACTCATTTTCATAACTAACAATTATTTTCATACAAACAAAAGAGATATGGCAATTTTTGATGTCGGGAAGTTGTAAACAATGTGTGGTGCCGCCCTTTTGGCAACAAAATGAACTAATGGCGGCTGATTCAAAATTCACGACGAACCACAGGAGTTCCCGGACCACAGAATGCCAGTTTTAAGAGGTTCAGCTACATATATATATACACAGATATATACAGGCAGTCCCCGGTTAACAGCAGGCTCGGTTAACGGCGATCTGGTTTTATGGGGCTTGTCCAGCGACGAAAATCGTGGATTTCCGCTTATCAGCGCTGATAATTGGGTATTTGCGCCGACATACCTAACAGAGGCTCCGATAACTGAAAATCAGCGCTTTTCAGTGCTGATAAGCCCCGAAAATCGCCAATTTTTGGTTAGCGGCGAATTTTGGTTATCATCACACCTTCAGAACAGAACCCCCGCCAATAAACGGGGGCTGCATATTGTGTGTTGGTGTGTGTGTGTGTGTATGTTTGATTATGGTTCTTGGAGCTTCAGGTTTCTTTCTTTGTTTCTTTGTATTTAATACTAGAAATTCGTGTGTAGAAACTATCATGATTATTTCCAGTTAGTCCATTATTTGAACTCTAATATCATCTCATTCAGTTTTCATCCATTTTTCTCCAGTTCCTTTATGTGTAAATATTATTATTTTTTCGCTCTTATGTTTCAATGCTTTAGCACTAAATCGATTCTTGTTTTCGAACGTAATGATACCATAGTTCATAAAGCATTTGCAATGAGATTGACTCTTGTGATATTATGGTCTTTTGATTTGTTTTGGTTAATTTGTAAGACCTGTTTTTACAAATTCATTCATTAGGCCTTAAAACCTTGTGTATTTTAAACCATTGTTGTAGACTTACAAATACTTTTAGCACATTTGCACACTTCTTGTGGGTAGGTCAGTTAGGCCAGAATTATAGAAGTCTTTTCAAAAAACCAACTTTTTAGAGTGAGTTTTTATTTGTTTCATTATATTGTATTTTGATGCTATTAGGTGGTAATGTATATATTTTTGAGAATGAAAAAGGCTTACAAATTATTGATTAATGCCAGGAATAAGTATTGGAATAGCCTGAAAGAATGGGTTCAGAAAGACTGGTTGAAAAGTGTGGATGTGTATAAAATGCTGGTAGTGGAAACACAATAGAATCTACTTAAAGCTAGTTATATTATAGTTCTTGCCCATTCTCTCCCTCTCTGTCTCAAAAGCTAAAAGTAGTTGTTTTAACATTCTTCCCAAAGTATACAGTATTTTATCAGATAGCATTCAAGTACAAATGATTATTGAATCAGAATGAACAGTATTGGTGTTAAATTGCTGGGGGTGGGTGGGGAGTAATTTGCAGTAGTGTTTGTGTCTGTCAAGATAGAAAATTTATTGTAGAGTAATGATACAGCAGGAAAGTTGGTGTTTTATGGGTTTTTTTTTTTTTTTAACCATTTACCATAATTTTTATATTTATATATGCAGTTTTAATGCTGAGAAATTTTGGGATATGTATTTTGAGGGAATTTATTCACAAATATTTTTAATCATTTATATGAGTTGAATAACAGCTCCTGGTTTATGCTTTCATCAAAATATTGCTTTCTTGAAAGTTGTAGCAGATCATATTGGTGAAGAAATTAAAGTAAAAATGTTGAAAGATGAAATGAAAAATAATTTAAAAACAAGAACTATCTATGTCTTGACAATTTGAGAAAACGTCAAAATCCCACTCTTAGCTGAGGCCAACGTTGCCTTCAAACCTGGAAAGTAATTGGACATTATCCCCATAGTATTAGCACTTGCTGTTATTCAAAAGGGCAGCATAGGTTCATCAATCAGCAATTCATGCTTTGCACATATTTTAAGCATTGAATATGCCTGACTAAGAAAAAAATAACCTTATGTTTTTGGTTTGTTTACTAAATTTGCACCTCACTCAGCACTGTCAAATTGTATGCATACTGTATTGTATATGCACACAATTGACCAGTTTTTTTATGTGGACACATTTTACACAAGGACTAAAGTACAGACTTGCAAATATTTTTTGAAGATTGTAGCCGTCTTGTAAGAACCGTTAGTCGTACAGCAGAATTGTAATTTTTTTTATTATAACTTTTTTTTTTACGAATTTTTAACACTTTTAAGATGATTTCTTATAGGAATGGCAGCTGTCTGTTATTTCTTTTTGTGGTACGGGTGTCACTTTCATCAACTTTTAAGATAACTAGTATGAAGACCAATGTAACCCTCAAATTGTGATTGACCTGATAATTCATGTAAATCAGTGCATTAATGCCTTAGCAATATATTTTCAGGGAATACAACCCCAGGATGCTATAGAGTTGTTTAGCCCAGAAATAAAATTCTAGTGCAGCAGAGTTTAACTGTCCAGAACTGCAACTCTAAGCACTGTAGTGTTCATTTTTCAGGAAATAAAAGTCTGTATTGTCAGGAAGAACAACTTTAAGTGCTCTATAGTTATACTGTCAGAAAATGAAACTAAGTGGTGTAGAAATGAATCATTAGAAAGTAAAAGTCCAACTGTTTTAGAGATTTTTGTTCTAATTTGTGAAGTATTATTTTGACAAAAACATTAAAAATGAATTAAAAATAATTAAAAACAATACTGTACTGTTTTTGCTTGACATACTTTACATGTAGCCAAGGAAACTTGTACTTGTAACATGTTTTCAGATATCTGATATTGGAATAAATGCTGTCTCCTTATTATGTAAATGTAGAGGAATCAGTTGGTTTGTAAAGATAATGAAACTTTGTCATTTGTATGTAACATTGTTATTTGTTTAAATTTGTTTGCTTCAGAGGAAGACAAAAGATTCTGCAGTTTGTAAGTCTTTCTATGTAATTGAGGGCAATCTATCACAGCACTGTGGAATCGTTAGTCATTTCTACGTTGTAATAATACATTGCTTACACCAGTTGATGTAGCACACATTCACTTTCAGATTTGAATAGCAATAGCTACCATGGAAGAATTAAGAGTGATATCCCACACAGTGTACTACTTTTTGTGTTTGTCGAGATATTTCAGGTTTAGTTACAAAGAAAAGAACCATTTTTCTTGTAGAGTTGTGCGCTGATACAGCACTTTCAGTATTTGTCTTGGTAGAGTCTATATTTTTTCAACATGACATTTGTCTTTTTGGAATCCAGAATATTTACAGTTTGTTAAACATAAACGTATTATCTTCAGTATTTCACAGAAATTATAAGCATGAGTCCTACAGTTCATCAACAACCTTATTAACAGTATTCTATCTTTCAATTTCATGCTCAGCTCCCACGTCCGGATTCAGGAATTTGGACTATATATAAGTCCAGTGAGTAAATTTTTAATGGTTAGATATACGCATGCCATAGGGGTTTCAGAACTAATTTTCTTTCAGAGATGAAAATTGATCATTAGTCTGTGGAATAGTTTCATTATAAAAGCAACACTGATAAGAGCAATATACACTTCTTGAAGCCTATTGTATATTTCTGTTTTTGTTGTTGTTATTGATTTAAATCACAATTCAAGGTGTTTAAGTCAGGTGTTCTGTGCTATTGCTTAGTACTTATGTTGTTCTAGCAAACTTTAGATATTTTATGATCATGTTTTTGCTTCTTTTCAAAAGAAGTGTTAAGAAATTGTTTACTTTTATTCATATTTAGGCTTGATTAGCAAATGTAATGGTTTCAATCATTTCCCTTCAATAAATAGTCAGAAATAGGCCATATGTGCAAACATCATACCTGTTGGGAAGTTTACATGTGATTTTGTGACAAAGACATAGGAAATTTATTGAAGTCTAAGTGAAAAGTTGAGAACTTTAGTTTGAAGAAAAATTTTTTTAATAGTAATTCAGTTTTACTGACAATCATGCACTATTTGGTGAGCTGATTTGCAGAGTGAAACATGACAGCATCAATCTTCAACTCTGACAGAAAATTGCTTTGTATATTTTTTTTATATTCTTTGATTATGTTAATTGTATCACTGTTGCCGCTTGACAACTTTGAGTTGGTCATAATAAGTCTTGTGGCTGGAAAGTATTTGCCATTGGATATGAGTGATTTATTAGAACGGCATGCATTATATGCATTTTTTCCAACAGCTTTCGTGAATTTAGTATGTATTGTGCCTTCATTAAATATTTTCAAAGCAGTATATTAAATATTGCTTTAAGGCAAAGGTAACTGAAACAAAAACCACGATAACAAAATTATTTAAGCGGCAGATAAAGCAATGTGCTGACATAAACAGTAATGAAGAAAGTCAGACACTTTAATGTAAAGAATATTTTAAACATTGTTATGAATAATTTCCAAAGAAAGAGATAAATGTGAGCATTGTCTTCATTTTTACATTAGAGTTCTTGTGTGACTCAGCATTTGCCAACTTTTAGCAAATACTCATTTAAACAACCATGAAAAATTGGACTACTTGACATTGGCAGTATATTAGCTATGAGTATTTGCAGCAAATCATGAATAATCAGCATAACTATAAACGGGATTACTTTATGTAAAAAAATT
The DNA here is from genome assembly GCF_040412425.1 of Macrobrachium rosenbergii. Classification (NCBI taxonomy): domain Eukaryota; kingdom Metazoa; phylum Arthropoda; class Malacostraca; order Decapoda; family Palaemonidae; genus Macrobrachium; species Macrobrachium rosenbergii. Next base: position 30,955,146 of record NC_089795.1, read on the forward strand.
GCCCTAAATAAGCATAAATAATACTTATTAACTATAATCCCAAGGCAATAGGTTGCATGATTAAACTTGTTCTGTAGTTTAATAAGTGTTGTGTGAATTTAGAAATTACTTTTGGTAACATGCTACTGTTCATTATATTTTGGTTTTGAAACAGAAATTGTTCGCTTTGATGTGCCGTACGAAAGTTGTTTTCTTGTAGAGACTGGTCTTTTTTTTTTTTATTATTAATTATTACATACTATAGGGTATTTGAATGTGTTGTGCATTCACGCAGATTTTATGTACCTTACTTGCACAATGCGCCAAACGTCGTTTCATCGAATGCACCATTTATTTAGAACCTTGCTCTTTTGGCAGTTGTTGTTTCAGGCCAGTGAGTTAAAAGGCCTATTTAATATTTTAGGACATTCTGTTTACACTTTAAAGGCTGTTTAATCTGGTCTGGTAGGGTCCTCTCAAGCAAAGGTCTCAATAATGTATACATATTGGCATTTGATATATGTAATGTGAAAATAACTACTAATTGGGTAGTGTTTTATCATGCATGAAAAGTATCGTATTACTTTGATAAATGATTATATTTTTTCAAATATCCTTATTCTTTACTTTTTTAATGTTTTTGTTTAGAAGTTTGAAGGCTAATACAGATTTTTGTATGTTTCTCAGGTGTTTCATTTTTGGAAGGAATTATTTTTGAAAGCTCTCCAGGAGGGGTAATGGTTTCTATGTAAATTCTGTACAGTTGCTAAAAATACTGTATCATTGTGTAGAGTATGTATTCTATGTATAATTTTCCAAAGAGTTATCATAAGCGTAGAATAGTGAAGTTAATGCCAGTCATATACTTTCTTTGAGTATGGTATTGCAGAAGGCTGATTTGCTAAGTACTGTACTCTAAATGATGAATTAAGAGACAAATTTTCCAGTTATTAACTTACATAGTATTGTTTGTAGGTTTAGGCCAGCTATATGCTCCTTTTTTAAAATACATTCTGTATGCATAAAGTAACACAAAAAGGTATATCAGCTTTTGACAAAGTAGAATTGATATTTTGCAAAGCTTAAAATGCTGTAGTATATATCAGAACAAAAATTGCTGGATATCTAGAATTTCATTGTTTTCTCTCTCTCTCTCTCTCTCTCTCTCTCTCTCTCTCTCTCTCTCTCTCTCTCTCTCTAAGAGTATTTTCTGTGATTTTTGTGTCATAAATACTCTGTAACAAAGTACATAGTCATAAATACTGTACTCTGTAACAAAGTGCATAAAGAATTGAGTATTAGATATGGTATTGAACATAAAGGAATATAAATGCTGGATATGGGTTTTAACATACAGATATAATAATACCAGATGTGTTTTTAACATAAAGACCTAATAATTTTAGGTAAACTTTTAATGCTATCCCATTTGGATATTTCAGAGTACATCAATGAAGATGCATTAGTCCAAGTTATAAAAATGTAATTTCATTTTCTTATATGCTTATATCTGAAAATGATTTGTGCTTGTTTTCCAATCAGTAAAAACAAGTACAAAGTCTCTTATTGTTATCTTTATTGGTGTATTACATATATTACACTCTTTTATTTCAGTTCTATTAATAACAAATTTGATGCTGGATAAGAGCCACAATAAATTTTAAAGAGGTCAAGACATAGAATTAAGGACTTTTACTTCAAGAGTAGAGAACCTTTGCAAGAAAGTTTATGCACTTTATTGGAAGTCATAATTATCTGAATCCAATGCTTACCTTCCTGAACAAACAGATCTCTTTTGTTAAAACTTAAAATACTCTGTTTTGGGACTTTAGGCCTCAATCTAGGCACAGGATGATTTTCAGTTTCAAATAATAAGCATATGAAAGTCTTTCTTAGGGCAAATTACCTTTGGAGTGATTGACCTTGCTCAAAACAAATATAAAAATGTCAGCAGATATTCCTTACAGGTACTAATCAATTTAGGTAGCAGATATAAACATTAATGGGTTATGTGGTAATCACAGACATACTTTTCATTTTCCAAGAATAGATGAGATTGTTCTGACATGGAATTTAGATTACTGTCTGCTTTATTGTTTTTTATTTGCAATAATTATTTAGATTTAAACCTACCTTTTATGATTTGTTTTGCATGACATTGCTTAGATCTGTATTTGTAAAAAAGGATAGTGAAGTGTAGTGTCTTAATATGTAATGTAAATGCTAAAATGTTTAGTTGTAAATCTGAATCCATCAAAATATGCCATAAGTAGCCATTCAGTGTTCTGCTGAATTAATGTTTTTGCTTGTGAACCAGAATAGGTAATATCTGAATTGTATGATTTTTTATCAAAGAAAGAATCATCACAGTATTCCTTTTTTATGTTTAAGACAATTTTCTTAATCTAGTATCTTGAAATGCTCAGTTTTGCATGTGCACTGCATTTTGATGTAACTGACTTTTTTTTTTTTTTCCAGCTTGAAGAGTATCACGATTCTCCTGCTGGTGAGGATGATGACGATGACGATGGAGGTCTTACGGTACAGGGTGGGAAGTTCCGCATGGAAGTGCTTGATTAGTGTTCCATTGCAACACACACTCATTGCAAGACTGTTTACTGTGAAAATGATTTAGTCCATGAGGCTAAAATTCCTGGCCACTAGCAACAGCCAAGCAGCAGATGTGCAAAAGCAGCTTTCAGTGCGCTGTATTTCTCGGTACATTTGCTTAATAGGAGGTTATCAGCATATGAATCCTAGATCAAATAGTGCCAAATTAAGTTGATTTTATATTGTATTTACTGTACAGTATTAGAACCTTTGGCCATATGAAGAACTGCATTACTGGTGCATGCTTTAGTGTCCAGTATATTCTGAACAACAGCATTTAGCAAAATATTTTGTTAGAAATTAGCGTAGTGTCACATATGATAGCAATAAAGACTAGGACCTTTTTTGAAAGTCTAGTTCTGGTACCTTGAGTAGTGTGTGGGTGCAGTAGCTTTTCTACCGCAGTATGCAAGTGTTTCATGTTTTATCTTGGCCAATTATGTAACATTTTAGGTAGATTCTTGCAGTTAATTAATCTTTGTTTGCAGTTACTATTTTCTTAAGACAGCCTATACATAGAAAGGTTGAAGAAGAAAGCTGAAAGAGTAGGTAATTTCTTGAAAGGTCAAAGTGGTGCACCCTTAAGATATTTTTGTGGTTGTGCCATGCTTGTAAGAATCAGATTTGACTGCAAATTTGTGGTCAAATTTATTGCATTAGTTCTGTGATTTTCATTGAGTTATGCTCAATAACTTTTATTGTTTGTAAAGACTTTATGCTTTTACAGTTATTAAGAAGCCACAGTATTCTGAAACAATCTACACAGTCATATTTGTCTCCAAGGAACAAACGTATATATAATTGTGTTGTCTGTGTGGAGCAAGTTTTATGTACAAAAACCATTCACATTCATTTTATGTACAGAAAAAAACTTTCTTAGTATGCAGAGTTAATGTACTGAAGCAGTTTTAGTTTTCATGTGTTAGATACACAGTAAGTTTTGCATTTTAAATTTCATGTGGCGAGATAAGAATTAGTTACGTCAAGGCTTTTAGATTTTGAGACATGATTTGAAATGACAATTACATTAACTCTTGTTTTATATACTGTGACTTGTTAGGAGAAGTTAGAAGAGATTTGAATGAATTTTGAGTAGAGAATTTTTTCTGTATATGCCATATTCTCATTAGTTTTTATGGATTAGTTTACAGTTGTCTAGAAAGGTAAAAAGTTAGAAGGCACTAATTAATGGTAATTGCTACATGGTAGCTGCAATGGTTCATCAATACTTTGAATGCTTGTGCAAACTTATAGAGTGGTTCATTCTGGTGATTATGTGCATGCCCAGTAAAACACAAGTAGTGAATGAATACTATGAAAAAACCAAGTTGCATGAAGAAAATTAGAATAGGAATGAGTCATTAAAAGGGAATCTAATTTGGTAACATTTAAATAAAAAGTCATTCTGCTGGTGATGGAGGTGGCAACAGGTTGATGTGAGAAGAGTAGTTCCATTAGACACTTATCTTCAGCTATATAAATTGTGTGCCCATCAGAATTGTTTCCATGCACTGTTAATATCAATAATTAATGAGAAAAAATGCCCATGATATTTATTACATCTGTCATCATTATATAGGGGAAATCATACTAATGTTGAGCAGTGTAATCGACGATAAATTTGTATGTTATATGAGCAATGAATATCCCATATTTTATGTAACAAATATAGATGAATTTGCTTTGCACCTACATACATAAATCTGGGATGAAATAATATTGTACCAAGGAACACTATTGCAAAAAATCATACTGTAAACATTACACCAAGATAATTCTATAAATGAAATAGTATGGTCACTAAGACATTGTAGTTAATATGAGTGAGAATGTTCCCGCTGCAATGTGTAACATGAAGCATGCTAACAGAAGCATCAGACAAATGGCCATATTTTCTGTTTCTTTCTTCCATATACAGTACACCTCTTAATGTAAAGTCTATACCCTGTAAACATTACCTTCCATAATAGACCTCAGAATCGCATTGTCTTCAAAGTAGCCGGTTGCATGTTGTGCCTCTTGTTTAGTGAGTGTTCAACTGTCAGTAAATGTAAATTGTTGACCCTTTTAGAAATGAAGTTTCTTCTATTTTTTAAAATGAAATTTCCATGCTGTGTTCTTTACAGGGAATGATTTGTTAAGGAGAAAATGCTCACCAGTTTTGCTTCTCATTAGAAATTTTAAAGTTTTGGGGGAAATCCTTAACTATTCATAGGGAAGAAAATGTAAATACCATTTCTTCTTGATTCTATCAGCTTAATTGTTGAAATCAGATTAAGGAGTAGAAGACACTAGAATTGTAATGAAATGTTTTTATAGCTGTATATAAAAATGAATATTTTTAAGGGTTATGATTTTAACCTTTAGGAGACTAATCTCTGCAGAAATTTAGTTGATTTTATGGAGTACAAGGAATGAATTATTAGAAATCTTTCAATAAATTTATAAAGCTTGATTTTATCCATAAATTTTCTGTTCAAGTTTATACAGTACAGTATATGCTATATTAAAATGATTATACAAAGCAATTATG